>NC_136008.1:27007286-27244786 GCF_048128805.1 Centroberyx gerrardi | reverse complement strand
CTCTCTCTCTCTCTCTCTCTCTCTCACACACACACACACACACACACACACACTACCCCTTTATTACATTTCTGCACATCCACTATATGTGTGCAATCAATTGGTTAGGCCTTTGGCTAGGCATGGTACACCTGCATTGGCTTAAGTAGGCCCACCACATCTGATCTTTTACTTTCTATAATTATAATGGAGAGCAAAGATAAAGACAAAATTGCCAGAAATTCATTTGGAAGCCATATCTTAAAAAAAATTAAAAAGCTGGGAAGCATTCATGACCAATGTTCCCTCTAAGCCAATGATTCCCAACCTTTTTCATATCAAGGACTCTAATTTAGTCCACATTAGAGCCACAGACCCCCATTTGATGAGATTTTGTCTCTCGGACCCAAATCTGAGAATATTTTCATTGTTAGATCTGATTTTGTCCAGAATTCCATGACTGATCTGTATTGTAGGTAGAGAGATAACAGTGAAACTATGACCAGAATAGTCATTCTTCTACATATTAACTTCTTGTAAATTAAATAATGGTGAAGTTTAACACTTCATCAATTTGCTGGGGACCCCCTGGAACCCCCTCAAGGACCTCCGGTGGTCCCTGGACCCCACGTTGAGAACCACTGCTCTAAGCTGTGGTAGTTTGGTGACATGCGTCTAACAATTTGTCTGATAGCTCAAATGCTAATATTATGTCAGCCATTAGTCATTGCTCCATAGAAATTTAGTCAATATAAGCAGTTGGGAAGTTTGGATGGCGAATGATATTAAATGCAAGAACTTTCCAGGCCTGACTTTTACACACTTGCCCACTTGGATACACAGTAAACACACTAGGCTGATGGGGGTTCAAGTGTTTTTTCTGATACATCATAAACACCACATGAATGCCAGTCTACTTACTGCGTATGTTTAACATAATAATTAAATAATTGAATGCTGACAGATGTGTTTTGGATACACAGTTCAGGCACTGGCCTTCCAAGTTTTTTTTTTCTTGAATTTATGTTTAGAATGCCTGCAGATGACTGACTTGTCAAACTTTATTGGATCAAACTTTATTGTATCACATGCAGAGATATCATTTGTGTGCAGCAGACTTGGAATACAGGCTGAAGAAGGCGGTCGGGCCTAATATATCCCACAATTCTGGCCAGTTCCTTATTATATTTGCTTTGCGATGTGCCTTGATGTTTATGTTTGAGTTGTAATTGTAAACTTATCCCATATTTTGGAAGTGTAGTGTGAATTGCCATCTGATCTATGGTCATTTTGCTGTTTGTTTGGTGGGAGATATTTCCTCAAACACTCCAATTTACTGAAAGGATAAAGGAGATGGGCAGACTCAAATCGAAGAAGATACTTTTGTACTGTGTCTGCTGCTGCTGCTGCAGCAATTCATCCAGGCAGGCCTGTTAAGTCTTGGGAAAAGGTTATGAGAAATGCAAGCATCCTTCTTAACCTGTGTGCGTATATGTGTGTGTGTGTGTGTGTGAGAGAGAGAGAGAGAGGAGAGAGAGAGAGCGAGACTCAATCACTTCACTCACTTTGCAGCCCTTATCAATGATGTCATTGAGAGCCAATGAGAACGTGCGGGGTACTTGTCGGCATCCAAGCCCCGCCCCCGGCTCCTCTGAGCATGGTGGTGCACATGCTCCTGCAGTGTCACATTTTCAGCACGCGTTGCCCGGCTGCTGCAGAGAGACAGAGACAGAGAGAGAGAGAGAAAGAGAGAGAGATGAGTTGCAGAGAGATGTTGCTCTTGGCGACGCGCTGGGATGTTAATCCACCATACCCATGCCTGTTCAGAAATGCTGCTTTATCACTGTAAGCACACACAAGGAGCAATCTGAGGCGTGAGGAGAGATGACGTTTCTTTTGTTGGCGCGGACGATTAGTGAAAAATCCAACCAATCATCCCTTGAAACATTAGATTTTAGGGAAAATGTGAGGGAAGATAACACCCTGCTCACCATCCAAGTTAATAAAGATCAATGGCCACAGTCTACTGATGGAGATAGTCACTTTTATTGCAATTTATCCATATTTGAGGGTTTGGCGCAAAAAGGGCATAAGTGACATTTTCAGAATTTTACAGGAGAGCAAAAACAAAATTTTCATTGATTGTAATTATTTAATTAAAAACAACATATTTGAGCAATCTTGTATGAATTGCTCAGTGCACTAAAGACGTAAATACACCTGCACTTACGCCTTTTGTGCACCAAGCTCAGTGCACTTACGCCTATTTTTTGCGCCAAACTCAATTGAAGGTTTTCACTTAGGACTTTATGTTTTCAGCCTTTATTTAAAAAAGTAAAATTGTAGTGACCTTATCCTTTTACCATTTGATAGAGCTCATCAAGAGCTTTAAAATGATACATAAAACTCATTTTCGCCCAACATGTCACTTACGCCCCTTTTGCGCCAAGCCCATATGTGCTTTATAAACCAATTTACTGTTATTTTTGTAGGCTGTATATTATGAGATAAACCTCCCTGTTACCTACTAGATTTTAAGAAAAAAAGTAAAGGGCGTAATTTCCTATTTACCTGCTTGTAATGTACCTTATTTCAGCTCAACACATCCAATTTTATACAGAAAGGGAAGTGACAATGTCCCGTACCTACCTACCATGCCCTTGCGTAGATTACGATTCACCTGTCCTTGTCAATGATAGATCTTCAGCAAACACTGAGGCAAAATGACATTAATGTGCCTCCTGCTGCCCTTGTTAAATTGGCTGAGGTCACGCACTGAAAATGACTGAATGTGGGTCAGTCAGAGTGGTGACACACAGGTGGGACAGATATAGGTCAGTGGCAGAATATGGGTGCTGATGATGCTATTCTGAGTCACACACCCACAGTAAGTAGAGAGAGTGAGAGAGAGAGAGAGAAGGAATGTACAGTAGTAGAAAGGGAGAGAGAGAGTGTACGCAGTGATGTCATCTTGACCAGTTGATCCACCACAAATACAGGGATCCGGACCTTAATTTCTGCTTTAGCAGCTCTCCAAATCCACCTGTATTGTTCCATTGTTGTACGTTGCATAACATGCAATTTAATGACATTGCAGATCTTTGAGCACGTCTGCAGATACGTTACACTGTTAGGCAGCATGTCTATTACCAGTTACCTTTGAGGCAGCTTTACATCTCCTAATGATATAGAGTCACTAGAGAACAGTCTGAGCAAGCGGACGGCACAAGCGCAAATCCCGGTAACCCTTGACACCAAAATTACACTGCGCTGCTCGATCGTTACTGACACCCCCCCTACTGCGCCTCTCCTCCCAGTTAGGCGTAACCAAATTCACGGTGAGTCACCAAAATACCAAAAACAGGCGCAGGCAAGAAAAAACACCTGCACGCACCTGACGAAAATGCCAGTTCATTGGCACTGAGCCCTGCCAGAACGAAAATAGAGCCCTAGTTTGAGACCTACCTGTACCGCTCCACTGTTTATTTATAACTGTGACTTTATGCAGGTCTGGGAGCAAGTCTGCAGTTGCAATTCAGTACCCAGTCAATGAACTTGTAGCAAAAACACAAACATCAGGTTTAGCATGACTGATCATTGCGACAGGCCCAGCATGGAGGTCTTAATAGGCATCACACAGGCATGGTTTCTGCTACATACAGTATGTACCACTGTGTGTAGCTTAATTACATTGCTTATCTGCGATGCTGGTATCAAATACAGTGTAGTTTGCATAACATTGGCCATTTGGTGGATGCTTTAATCCTTAATTGTCTTACAGTATCATGAGAGCATACGTCCAGCAATGGTTTCACACCATCTCTCTCATTGCAACATATGTACTACTAAATCTGCCTCATGTTTTCTAATCCATCTGCATTTTCTTAATACAGTAATATACAGTACTTTATTCTATTTCAGATGAGAATTGATGAGCACCTTAGCCCCATTGACACCAATCCACCAGGAGTCAACATATTTTCATCTGCGCTGCTCTACTTTATTACTCTATTTATATTACTGCAATGGGTGTATGTGTGAACACGTTTTATGCTATGCAAAGTGCATTAGACTAGAATACGACATTAGGCCTAGAATAACTAATCGCGACCATAAGCCTAATTCTCTCGGACATCCTGTGGTCAGCCTCGGGAAAGCTATCAGGTTTAGTTTTACCACTCATCGCCCGTGGCTTGTAGCCATTACAGTTTGTAGTCCTTTAAAAACCCCAGCCTTCATAGAAATCACTGTAATTCATTTATATGCACACTAGTGAGTCAAGTATATTTATATAGCGCTTTCTCACAAGCATGTCTCAAAGCGCTTTACATACCATATCATACAGTATACAGCACATTATATACATGCCATATACCATACTATATCATTTTCAGGGTTATCAAACAAAATGTGGTTGCAGTATATGATACCAACTCTTGAAACACCATTTTCCCACTGCTGTCTTTGTTTACATTGTGCTTTATTAAATTCACACTATTTTTGCACTCTGAAAGCAATTGTTTGAGCTTCTGATACAAAGACTGAGTCCATTTCGGATTGTATCTTTAAAGCAGAACACCAGAATTCACATTATGCTATTACTCCTAGAATAGTAGAGACTAAATTGGTAAACAGCGAGTAGTCCGAAGGGAATCTTTGCTTTGTTAATTTTGTTAAATTTCGCCTATAAGCTGATTTCGGGTTGATTTTTCCCCTGTCATGCGTATCAGCGAGGCGTTCAGGGACGCCACACTGCGGGCGCAGCACAGTGAAATTACAGCGCAGTGAAACATTAGGCCCGGCATTACTAATCGTTACGACAGTCCTAATTCTCCCAGCTACAGACATCCCGTGGTCATCCTGTTGCAAACTATCAGAGCTTAGTTTTACCACTCGGCGCCTGTAGCCGCGAGATAAGTTAACGTGCTCTGCTGGCATGCTAATACACACCCGCACCGGGGAGACGGGAATACATTATTTCTTTACGGCTGCACACAAGGCAGAGGGAGGGAGGGAGGGGATGGGAGTAAATGACGGGCAGGGAAGAGAAAGGAGGGAGAGAGAGAAAGATGGAGATGGAGGGAGAAGGAGAGAGGGGGAGTGGGGGGGGGATGGAGGCGGAGATGAAAGGAGCAAGAGAGAGAGAGAGAGACAGAGAGCTATCGAGTGCTCTTTACATCTGTCTCTCTTCAGTTTAGAGTCGTTCTCTGGCGGTGACAGAGTGGAGCAGTCGTTCCGTTCCCTGGCTGAGGCTGAGTTTGCAGAGCGCACACTCCTCCATCGCCTCCTTGTTCCATTCAGGCAATGAGATTGGTAACTGAAAGGAGGTTCCCAGACAGGTGACAGTTGAAGCTGCGCGCTCAGGAGCGACGTCGCTTTGCTTTGGAAAAGGATAGATATTAAAGATGGGACGATATATCGAAATTCAATATATCGCGATACAAAGATGTGACGAAAATGAATCGATATTAGCTCCGTTTATTCTGCTGTATTAATCACAAATGGGACGCTTGACCATCACAATTTTACAAGCTCTCCATCCAAATTATATTATTTACACTTTGTAATGACATTTTTAAATTGTTGTTTACATTCTGACAAGCCAATGCCATCGCTAGATTTGTGGCTAAGAAATAAACATAATTCTGCACTTTGTTGTCATTGAACTTTTATTTATTACATCGTATCGTGGTTGTATTGAATCGTAGCGTATCGAATCATATCGTGAGAGTATCTGCCCTTGTGGTTGACCTGAAAACCACTCAGCCTGCATAAAGCATCATATGAATTTTCAAGGGATCTTGCCCCAGTTTGAAACCTCAGAATCATGCAATGCCCGATAGATAATGTAAAATAGTTGTGTGATAAAAAAAAAATAATGATAGTGAAAAAGCAAAATAGTAGATATTGAAAAAGCAATGATATACTGTAGAGGTGACTATTTCCAATAGCTGCTTTAGATCTACGGGGCTTTGTCATGTACATTGCTATTCAGTTATTTTATGGTTGGGTTTAAATGTTAATGCATTGTGTTGCACTGTGTGCTATGCTTTTCTGTCTGCTGAAAAATCAATTGCCCTCTGGGATTATAGTAAACTGAACTGAACTGAAGGCAATATCGTCACAAACCAGTCAAAAAGCACATAAAGGTAAGCGCAAAATCTAAATTCACTGCATGGGAGCTCACATGGGGTATTGTACGACAAGTCTGACCGCCCCACAAGATATTGCTTTCCCCTCCTCCTCCCTGGGTCTAGATGTAGGGACGCAATTTCCAATAACAGCTTTAGCCAGTTGTCTGTCTGTCTATTACAGGTCAATTTATTACCTCCATAAATGCACAGCATGTCGCTGTCTGGGGATGGACTGATAATCCCTCTAAAGACTAGGGTTTTATCAAAGCTAAATCTGCTACTCACACACACACACACACACACGGACAGACATGCATCAAGCATACCCACACAGAAACACACACACACACACACACACACACACTGACAGACACACATACATGCATGGTAGACAGATAGACAGTTAGACACACACAGCGTGTAAAGACTAGGTTTTTATCACAGACAAATCTGTTATTGTCTGGTAGTTAGGAGATTAGGGAGCAGCTCAGATAGACAGACTACAGTGATTTTATAGACTCACACACACACACACACACACACACCCACACACACACACACACACACACACACACACACACACACACACACACACACACACACACACGTATCACTAGGGGATGAACTGAGGCCTGCCTGTTGAAGGCACAGTGCAGTTAAATGAGATCAGCAGTGGTGAGCTTTAATACTGTGATTGTAGTTACTGTGGTTTAATGCTATGATAGTGACTCCTACAGTAAATCCATTATGATGGAGACGCACAGAGCTACTGTATGAGTCATAGTAGTAATACTACAGCCTTAGTTCTCTATGTCTTTCTTCAGATGACAGGAATTTATCTATAGATGGAAGGAATTTGTTTCTGTGCATGTCTATCTGAGAAACACATGCATGTACGCAGGAGCAGGTAGAGGTTTAGTGTCTTGCTCAAGGAAAGATGACGGCGGTGTCACTATCCATGAGACCAGACCACCATGCTCCATCCATTTAGTGCGAAATATCAGGCTACAACAACAAGCCCTGGCCCCCGGAGACCCGAGCTGTGGCTGGGAATCACTAAAGAGACGATCGACCAGACAATACGATGTTTCCACGTTGTTTCCACGTTGTTTCCGTTTGAATTTCTTGGACGATAAAACGTGATGCTGCATTGTTTCCCCCTTTTACTTATTTAATGATGTTACGCATACCGAATTTCCCTCTGACAGCTTGGAAACTATTAAATAGATAGAAAGCAGGTGTTACCGCATGATACTGTGATGTGCTACTAGTGTTGTGCTTATGTAATGGGACTGATTGAAGGCTTAGAGCTGTTGTCATGGAGCCAGTGTGGAAATACTAGAGTGTCCTACTCAAGTAGAAGGACTGTTACTTTGCTGATATTTTACGCAAGTAGAAGTAAAAGTACTGGTGTAAAAATCTACTGAAGTAAAAGTAAAAAGTAGCTCAGAACAGTGTTACATGTGATCTTTCCCATGCAATTCTAAAAGTACGAGAGGACAGAGTTCAAACTAGATTCTTTTAATTGGAAAATTTGGAAATTACAAAATAAAGTGCACAAACAAAGTAAAGCCAAATTATTCTTCTCTTCTTTGCTGATGACTGTTCACTGTGAATGGCTCCACAATTTGTCAGTTTATGGCTGTCCAACATCTTTAATGGATGTGATGTAAATGTAGCTAAGTACACTATTGAAGCAAAAATGTACTTAAGTAAAATGAAATTACTGACTTTAAAAAATACTCAAAATCAAGTACACAAAAAGCTGCTCAATTACAGTAACGTGAGTAAATGTCATTAGCTACTTCCACCCTTGCATGGAGCTGTTGCTATGAGCTGTAATCTTGTAGAGATATAGCTGTCAGATTATAGTTAACTGACATATAAAGCATTAAAGAGGAACTAGAATAGCTGAAATAATATATACCTTTTGTATGTGTTTCTGTGAAGCTGTGTAGTTTCCCATATACTTCCCATGGTTAGGGTGAGTATATGGTCTTCTAGGCTAATCCAACACAATATCATGTGTCATATAACTTCTTTGCTGCCTGGCACCTGTGTAATAAGATTGTCTTGTGTGGTTGACTAGTGCTGAATCAGATCCATTTTGATGGAGATAGCTACGAGCCTCGCTGGATATGGCGCGATAAATCAGATTATGTCCCGTTGCACTGGCTGAGATATCAGCCTTTAAACCGTCCCAATCTCTGCCACTGTAGGTTCAGCACACCTTTCTTCTTTTTTTTTCCTCTTTCCGTATGCATACAAGCATCTCTGCATTCAGGAATATGATATTCTTCAAGCAAAGATTATAGTGTGGGATGAAGATCGCTGCGCCCTCTGGCTCATTGCTGTATCTAGCCCTAGGGGAGATAACAGAGCTGGCAGATTACATGGAGGCTACCGCTGATAGCAGGTATCAGACAGACAGCACCCAGCCCTGACAACATGTCTACCAGACCAGGACCTGACAGATAGGGTCATATGTGCTGCTTAAAGCCCCAATTTGTAATTGTAGATTTGGGTTTTTGAATTGAAAACATTTTTTTTTCTCTATCAAGTTGATTGTCTGAGCTGTTGATACAGATGCTGACAGTTTGTGGCTGTAAAGATTAGTTTTATGTTTGAAGGTGGTAACAGGTTTATTTACAGCAGACTATGAATATGACTGTGCTTTGAGTTATGATATGCTATGAAAATTGTAAATAAGCTTGTTCAAAACACATTCTTCAAGAGATTATGCAGAGAATATACTGAAAAATTATGGATTGCTTTAGTTCAACTAAATCACACTGGATCTGTTTATGTGTGCATGTGTATGTATGCATGTCTGTAGGTCTGTCCCCATCCATCCATCCTACCATCCTACCATCCATCCATCCATCCATCCATCCATCCATCCATCTATCCATCCATCCTTCCATCCATCCATCCATCCTTCCATCCATCCATCCACCCATCCCAATCTTATTCTCTTCTCAGATACTGATTTTGCTGATTCCATGGTTAATAGGGATGGGACGATATATCGAAATTCAATATATTGCAATACAAAAATTTCACAAGCTCTCCATCCAAATTATATCATTTGCACTTTGTAATGACATTTTTAAATTGTTGTTTACATTCTAACAAGCCAATGGCATCACTAGAAAGATTTGCACAGTCAGACTCTGTTGTCATTGAACTTCTATTTAATATATCGTGGTTGCATTGAATCATGAACCTCATATCATGTATTGAATCGTATCGTGAGATAAGCATATCGTCCCATCCCTAATGGTTAATAATGATAATCCTGTACGATGATGTAATAGCATACCGTAAAATGACTGAATTTAACAGAGTTTGCGAAACACTGTTTTTTTTTTCATCTGTATTACACATAATCCATGTCCGGGAATCTGTGTATGTGCGTGTATGTGTGTGTGTGTGTGCTATTTTTAGCCATTTGATGGTTCATCTAAAAACGTCGGTGTCCCAGAGGCAGATTACGTCTCGAACGATGAAGGCCTTCCCGTAAGAGAATCTACACTGACACGATTTTCCAGTCCAGTGCGAGGCATAATCTGGGTTCCGGGAAATGGGCTGAATAAGCCCGAGTAATGCCCCGCTCTCAATAATGTAGTAGCTCTTTGCTGGATACAGTTACTGGCAGCAAACCAGCGCTAAAGGCCCAATCCGTATAAAACATGAGATTAGAGACGTGTTTTTATCGTCAAATTGGCTGGCATGGCTCTTCAAAAAACAATTAAATATGAGTTTCAATTTTATTTTGAAGCACTTTAAAATGTTAACAAGTCAAACTCATAAAGAATGTATGTGACATATTTATAAAGTCAAAAATTCCGTATTGCAGCTTTAAGCCATGGCTTTTCCTGAGAATACTAACCATGCAGTGGAGAATCAGGGCTGACACATTTCCTTTCAGGTCTTTTCATATGAGGTCAATGTGTAATCTCTGGTGGGAAAGTGGCTGAATAAGGCCAAGTCATGCCCTGTTCTCATTATTATGCATCTCATTACTATACGTCAACCGTTAGCTATTCTGTACTGTGCTGAGTGTTGCCAGCGCCAGTTCACAAGGTCAAATTCATGGTACATGTAAATGTCCTTGCTGAATAAAATTAGATTCTGATTCTCTGTGTGTGTGTGTGTGTGTCTTACAGAGAGACCCTTAGCTACTAAAATTATCTCTGTCTGAAATGCACACACACACACACACACACACACACACACACACACACATACTGTTTGGTGTACAGCCTCTGGCAATGCTCACAACACCTCAACATGAAGCCACGGCTCTCACAAAGACCAACCACCCAGCGGTGAATCACAGTTGACACAAATTTCTTTTCAGACTAGGTCAAGGCTTAGTCTCCGTCCGAGAAACGAGCTGAGTAAGCGTGAGTCATGCCCCCGCTTTCAATTATGCATTAGCCTGTTAGCCCGCTCCATCCGACAGACAGGCGCTGTTAGCTTTGAGCTAGCTGTCGGAGGCTTGGTTTACAAGTGACCCAATAATCCATCGAGTCGCTATCTTTGAATTTAAAAACTAGAAAAGAGTGGCTTTACCACCCCAAAATGAAACAGGGATATGAGATATTGAAATTTACCTTAGGCCTAATCGCTCATTAATATGAATAATTTCCTCTTCTGATTGGACGCTCTTCCATGTAAACACCTCTACCAGACTCGTGTTACCTGACTATGTCCTAATAACTTGTTAACAGGCCTAATTTGCTCTTATTCCAAATGAAAATGACCTCATGTAAACACCTTAATTGGCCCAGAGGGAATCGAGGATGTTCGTGTGCAACCTAATAGTCCGTGAACGCCGCTAATTTACTCTTATTCCAAATGACCTGGCTCTCCCATCAACACCTCCGCCAGCCCAGAGGAGCCCAGGCGGCCTCAGTCTGATTAAAATGAACTTCGGATTCATTTGAATATTCTCGCGCATGCAAAGTTAATCCCCGTGTGTGCCCGTCAGTCTGCTTTTTCAGTTGGGTTGGGGAGATAATCCACTCGCATGCCTCTACGTGTGTGTGTGTGTGTGTGTGTGTGTCTTTCTCTCTGTTGTTGCTTGTATGTAGACAGACAGTGGCTGTATTAGCAGCTACTTAGCGCGCTCTCTGAGGTCCTCAGCTGTGTGTAGTAATGAGAGCTGCTGACACTGTGGACTGTGGCCACTCAGACACACACACACACACACACACACACACACACACACACACATAGAGTATGAAAGCACACAAACTCTCTCTCACTCTCTCTCTCTCTGATTCGCTTTCCCTGCCACCCCAACTTTGCTTACTTTATCCGACTTAATTTCTCTGTCTGATTTTCTCTATCACACACACACACACACACACGCGCGCGAGATGCTGTCGTGCCACACTAGACAGTAGCAGCACCGAGCCAGCCTCCTCTTCAGTTCACCGCCAGTTCACTCGGCTCGACGCTGACAGAAATGATGCTACAGGCACAAATGCTAATTTTTTACAATGACAGCAGTGATGCCAGCCACAAATGTTAATGTTACTCCCCCCAAAAACTTCAGGCACTAATTTGCATTCACTTTAAAGGGCAGCACCAGTGTTTTCAGACACGCGAGTCTGCGTTATTCTTGTCTCAAAAGGAGTCGGTGTCTCAGACTGTCTTTTTTGTGCTGAATCATCCGTCCCATGAGCTTCCAAAAGGATCTGGAAATATTCCTTTAAACCGCTGCATTTGATGAAAGCGCAGTGTGTACCTGAGTGACATCACTTTTTTTTCTGAAAAGTTGTTCCTTTTTGTTTTACAGTTCATCCTGGGACATTATGAAGAGACAAAAATAAGAGAGAGCCCCCCCTTCCCCCTTGTAGTGTCCTTTTTTAAAACTCCAAAACTTCCTATTAATAATCCATCATGATAGATGGTGTCTGGAACATAAACCTTGTATCTCCAAACTGTCAACCTTTCAGGAACTAACAAAAACAGCCTTGGTTTTAGCTTGATGACCAGGCATTTTTCAGTTTATCCAAAATAGGTTTTGAAAGGTTTTCATTAGAGACGAACAATGAATTGAACAAAAATCGCAGAGGCTGCAATTAATTTCTTAAGAGATTTTATTTTTTAGAGGTCCAGGTAATCTTTGGCCCATGAATCAGGTACAATATTGGTTTCATCATACTCAAACTCAGTAAATCCTGCACATTGACATCTATTTTTTTTTTTTTAACAAAATCACTTTGCATCAAAAAATGTAAAAGTTCAGAAACAATGATGACAAGAAAAACTTGTGATGATATGAATCGCAGTTTAAATCCCTAATTGCAATATTCTGTCAAATAATCGCATTAATCGCATTAACATTTTCATTTTTCTATTTAAGTTAAAACATGAAAATCACAAAAATTGGAGTTACAAGGTTTCCCCCCGACAACGACGATATGTTGCATTATAACACACATCATTGTACATTTACTTGCAAAGCTCATGCAAAACGTCGAGCCAATATTTCTTGTAACTGCTACCATCACTTCCTACAGTGTGGGCGGCTGGTAAGCTGGCTGGCTGGCAGGCTGGCTGGCTGGCAGGCTGGCTGGCTGGCAGGCTGGCTGGCTGGCTGGCTGGCTGGCTGGCTGGCTGGCTGGCTTACCGCCTGCTTCGTGGAGGAAAGACAAGTCGTCCTTGTCATGTGGAGTATTCTTTCTGTTGGACCCGAGACAGACATGTAGGAATCCCTGCTGAGTTCTGCTCTCTCTGTCTGTCTTCATCTCTCTCTCTCTATCCCTTAGAATAAAAACAGTGCAGAAAAATCACTCTCCTGCCCCTGCCATCTCCTCTCTCACTTTCCCTCTGTTCTCTCCCTCCTACTTTGTCTTTCTGCCTTTCCTCTGTCTCTTCCTCTCTGTCTCCTGCAAGAATTAGCATGGCCGTCTCTCGGTGTCTGCGCTCTCAGGTTTGCTTGCCAGCGACGCTGTCTGCCTTGTCACTGTTGGGACTCTCCATGCCGATTGCCCGTCTGTCTTTTTCTCTCTCTCTCTCTCGCTGTTTCTCCGCCTGCCTGTCTGTTTCTATTTCTCTCTCTGTGTTTTCCTGGCATGTCTCTCTCTCTCTCTGTCTGCCTCTCCCCTCCCACTCTCTCTACCTCTATCTGTCTGGAGTGGGTGTGCATCTGAGTATAAATGTGCTCAAGTGTCTTCTCACCAGTGTTTTTTTATTCTTAGGCCTGCTTAGAACTGCTTTGGAGTATCGGTGTGCTAGTGCCTGTCTATCTGCCTTCTCTCTTTTTTCCCATGTATCTATTTCTGTGTCGTTCTGTTCATCAATCCCTTACCCCCCCTTCACACACACACACACACCTTTAGCGGGTAAGCACCGCTTCCGTCTCTCCGGTGCGGTCCGGCTGAGTCACCGCCGTTTAGCCGAGTCACTCACCTGATCTCTGTGAGAGTCCACTGGCTTAGAATTGTTCCCTCCTCACGTTACCTTTTGCCAGCATTAGGATGATTGGGGATGATTACTTATTACTTTGTGAGTTAGTTTTGGGTTACTGGCGCTCACTCCTTAGGTTACCGCAGGGCCGGGCGATAATTCAGTATTATCGCTTATCGTCTTTCCGTGATATATCATGATGATGTGATGTTTTTGGGATATCGTGACGCACAATTCTGCTACCATGAGTCTAAATTGATAATAACAAGCAAATTTTATTTAAAAACTGACAAAATTTGGTATATTATTTGAATTTCAGTTTTGTCTGACATCACACTTACTTATACATGAGCTATATCATGATATATTGTATATCGATATTGAAAAAAATCCTTATGATTATCGTGATATTGGTTTCAACCATAATGCCCAGTCCTAGGTTACCACACTTGTTTAACTGCACCAGTTAAACACCAGAAGAAGATTCACCCAGGATTCCAGGAATTAGAAATGTCATTTGTAACTGAATAATCAGATTATTTTCAGTTATTACTATACTTGTTTACAGTCCCTGTCAATCACACCAAGAAATATCAAAGCTGGAGTGCAGTGTTGTAATCACACATACAGTCTGTGGCAAAAGTATAAGATTTCACTCCCAGGATTTAGGAAGACTAGGTTTATACCTTAGACTTTGAAGATGGGTGTTGTGCATGCGAGTAGGGCTGAGAGATTACATGCTAAGCAAAAGGGCTAAATTGAGTTGACTGTACCAATGCTTAGACATTAGGCAGTGTGCGCGTGGGTGTGCATGTTTGTATGCTTGCACACACATCCGTCTTGTGCCCTACTTTCATCAATCGACCTTCTGACCTGTCTAGGCTAATCCAATTACAGACTGATGATGTATACTCTGAGCACAGAGCAAACACTAAAGAGAGTGATTATGTTTCTCTGTATAGGATTTATGTAGTAAAGGGATTATCATATCTGATCGAGGCATTGCTTCACATAAAGCTCCAATCTGGTATTTTTAGTACATTGAAGGAGGGTTGCTGATGGAAAATGATGATGACCTATGCTGTTACCACAATCAGGCACTTAACTTTTGTTTTCAAGTTTTCCTGATTTCTTTCTTCATTCTTATTACATCCTATTATTCATGTTGTCATGGTCTCGTTTTGAACCAGATTAATGGACTGAATGGATGATCAGACTTGACTGAGGCCTTGCACTGCTTTTAAGGCACCAAACTTACATTTTTGGAGTATCAACAATAGGCATTTGCAAAGACTCTTGAAGGGTGCGGCTTTCTGACTCTAAGCTGTTTATGTACACAAGGAATTGTCCTGTCATTATATCGGCACTGCTGGCAGTAAAATACACTTAGTGAGCAAAATGTACACCATTCTCCTAGTATTGGCTCTCATCCCTTTTTGCACAATCTGTGTCTCAGATGTCTCAAGGCTTAAAAATCCTGCTTTAACCTGTCTCCTATTCTATAGCCCTATCGCTCCTTCATGGCAGAGGTGCAAACCAGTAAGGGAAAGAGTAGCTTTCTCTTGAATTCACCTGGTTAGTTTATATTATGGAAAGAAAGAGCAGGTGGTCGATGGATGGAGATGTGTGTGTGTGTTCTTTGCCTGTATTTATGCCAGTTTGTGTGTCCCTCTGTGTCCATGTGTTCATCTCCATGTGCGCAATCTCATCCGCCTGTGCATCTGTGCCTGTGTATGTCTGTTTGTTTACATATCTGTGTATGTTTTCCCGTGCCTGCCGCCTGTGCGTATGCATATGTGCTTGCCTCTGCGTGTGTAATCGCACCCGTATATGTAGCTGTTCGTGTTTTTGTGTGTGTGTGTTTTCATATTAGGTTTTCCAGTCAACTCAGCCAGGACATCTCCAGAAAGGGTTTTCCTTTTAACAGTCCAAAACCATTGGAGCCATTGTGTCAAAGTGGGGAGGCCGTGTGCGCCGTAAAACTCAATTTCCCATGGAAGGGGGATAGCGGGGTGGGGGGTGGGGTGGGCGTTTTGAAGTCCAAATGTTCTCATCTCATGCACTATTAAGCGAGGCAGTGGGGTGTGTGGGTAACGTGGTCTACAGTCCGTCTGTCACAGCCTCAGGGCATGTTGCTTTGAGTGCACACAGACACACAAACTGTATACATGCACACACACACACACACACACACGTATGCAAGCATGCATATGCATAAACACACATGGAAATGCAGACAGACTTTCTCTCTCTCTCTCTCTCTCTCTTTCGCTCTAACACACATGCACACACACCTCTGTCTCACTCGCCCATACACACAAAAACATATGCACACAACCTCAGGGCCTTCAGTCATATACAGCCTTGGCGCAGGTCAAAGGGGTCGACCGAGACGCCCCCCCCTGCATTAGTCACATCTGGGACGCGAGCAGCTTTTAATATATATTTCCATATGTATTTACCCTTTACTCAACTTTGACACAAGGGAAATATATGGAGTTAGGACTATGTTTTAATTATTTAATGTGATCTCGGGCATGATGTAATGGAGACAGTATGAACATTCAGTTCCCTAATGTGGGACTGTGTTGAAATGTACCATAATTGCAACCAGTTGTAGTGAATGCTGGTCTACTGTAACATCGCTAATAACACTGTAAGATAAACGGATCAGAACAGTGACTTCACCTCTCCTGCATCAGTGGCAGATTGTTGCTTAGCTACATAGCTAAATGCTTAAGTAAGCAAGTAAACAAGTCATGTTTATTTCACATATTTGTGTGAGATCAGATTCTTTCTTTCTTTCTTTCTTTCTTTCTTTCTTTCTTTCTTTCTTTCTTTCTTTCTTTCTTTCTTTCTTTCTTTTCAGACAAGGATTTCTCTATGCCTAAGAGGCCTGTTCTCTCTAATCAATTCCACACTGTATCTCATCCTTCTCTGTTATTTTCCATATTCTTCTTTAACCTCCTTCCCCTATAGACAAATTGTATATATTCTTGTCTGCCCATATGCCAAGTGGGCTAATCCTCAGCAGCCCTCTGATTCTCTGTTAAAAGAGCCAATCACTCATTAGATCAGATCAACACACGCACACACACATACACACACACACGCATGCAGGAACGTGAAAGCAAGCATGCGCACACGTGGCAAGATGATAGCTGTCACCAGCAGTGAAGTAATTAAAGTGATAAATTATACATTGCTGCGGTGTGCTGTTGATGTGACAACCATGATGTAGACCATTGTGTTCTGTGTCACGTGTGTATGTGAGTGCATGTGTGTGTGTGTGTGTGTGTGTGTGTGTGTTTGGGTGTCTGACTGACACTGTCCTCAGGGCTTAAAGTGACCTGACACAGTCTTAATTATTTGAAGTCAGCTGTCACGTGTGTGTGTCTGTGTGTGTATGTGTTTGTGTGTGTCCTTATTGATCTGTGGCATGGAGCCCATTTGTTGCTGTTAAATGAAGCTATAAATGAGTGAAACAGGACAGTGGACACTCTGTTGCTTTGATCCCGATATTTAAAGCAGTGTTTCACTTTGGTGGAACATTCAAACTTCCACACAAGTTGTTTCTGCTTCTTTTTTCAGTTGCATGCATTTAAAAATCCCTCATATTTCTAACACATAGATCAATAATAACTCAGGCCTTTATACAAACTATGACTCTTGACCTTCCGTTCTTCCTTTTATCTTCCTTTATTCAAAGATTTTTTGAAGTCTCTTAAAATGTATGCAAGTATGTAAATCAATCAAACAATTAACTGTCTGACAACTTAATGGAAACACATTTTGACCTTTGACGATAACGCTTATCTCAGCTTTGTGAGTATAATTTATACAGATGTAGCGCGATAACACGCCTACCTACACTGTCGCTCAGCATGACTAATAAATCAGAGCGTGTGCTCAGTTATAGGCGGAACCCTGGTTATGCATCATCTGAGGTATTAACCATCGTATTAGGTTAAAAAAAATGACATCCGTTATGTTGCAGGTCAAATTGACCAGCAAGGTATATTTGCTTAAAACAAAAATGCTCAAAGAATCAGGTAAAGCCAGAAAGAACTTTATTTTTTCTTGTCTGACCAGACTCACTCTCACTTATAATACAGGTACATTTCTAACTTCTAACAAAATATATTTTGGCCATAAAAGTCTTGTTAACTTGAATGTGAGTTACATGTACAAATACATTTTGAGCCAGTTTTGTATGTTGAAACATAACTGTAAACATATTATGTATGAAATGTAAATGTACCACTGAGATATTTTACGTTGATTGGCCATTTATAATAGCCTAAATGGTTATAGACATCTATAGGCTAAAATTAGGCTACATCGGGTTTAAAGGTGAAGGTTTAGCAAACTCAAAACATTCATTTAGCAAATATTTATCAAAAAACACAATCTAAAACACATAGCATGTTTGAGGGCTCTGGTCAGCCAAGGGGAACTTGGAATCTCACTGGCCACATAGAGTAAGATGTCACAATCAGGTCAGTGGAATGTCTAAACTCCAATGAACAGTGCAGCGGCCCACAGAGGCATATTCTTGTTCTTAACGCGACAGAGGCGACAACAAAGAGCGAAAGGCAAAGAAATGAGAGGATAAAGGTCGAGCAGAAGATGGAGATGGAGGATTCCCTGGTGAGCCCCGCACCCAGCGCAGCAGGGGGCAGAGCCAACCTGGAACCCCAGGTGGAGAGGCGGCTCCATGATGAGAGGACCAAGGGGGAGAACTGGAGCCGTCAGATCCGTCAGATGGAGATGGAGGCAGAAGCCAAAATCATGCAGGCTTTCTACCAGCAGACCCAGTGTGGCCAAGCGGCAGAGAAGAGCATTCCAAAGCCCGATGTGCAGCTGCAGAGCGCCCAGGAGAAGATTGAGCAGCAGGCCATGCAGATCAGTGCCTATGAGCGGGAGAAGGTGGTTGTTCTCCAGCACACACGGGCTGCGGAGCAAACAGTTGCAGAGCTTCAGCTGCGACTGGAGAGAGCCCAGAAGGACGTCGAGGAGCAAGCCGCCAAGTTCAAGGCCTTGGAGGTGAAAAACGAGGCTCTCCGCCACGAACTGGACGAGGTGAAGGAAACGCTCGAGAGGGACAAGCAGCTGAACACCCAGGCTGCTGACAAAAGCGAAGCGGCCATCCTGGGCCTTCAGTTGCAACTTTTGGACAAGGACGTCACGGAGAAGGAGGCTCTGTTTAAAGCCGAGGAGTTGGGAGAAACTCTGATGAAGGAGAAAGTGGAGAAAGAGAAGGTGCAGAAGCCGCTGGAGGAGTGCCTGGCCTCCAAGCTGGCTCAGCAGAGCCGGGCCGAGCAGCAGCTGGAGAGCCGCCTCCTCCGGTGGGACGAGGAGAGTGCCGGTCTCCTCAAGGCCAAAGCCGAGACCCAGCAGGCCCTGGAGGAGAGAGAGCAGGAGTGGGCGAATATACAGAGCAGCATGAAGGCCAGGATTGCGGAACTGGAGAGGCACATGAGTGAAGTTCTGGAGAAGAAGTCCAAGAAGAAGCGCAGCTGGCAGCGCAGGCTCACTAATGCCCTCGCCCCGGCCCGCAAAGAGAAGAAGGAGGAAAAGATGGAGATGGAGTCCACCGCCAACAAGGGCTCCTCCAAACTCCTCAGCTTCTTCAAGCGAAGAGCCTGAGCCTGACCTGTGCTCACTCACACGCACGCCCAAACCCTTTCCCTTCTGTTTTTCTTGAATAAATGATGTCAGAAGTGATATCGAAAATAATGTGCTGCCTGTATAGCTTTATTTCTGTAGAGAATTGTAAGTTCCACTACAGTCAACAGTGTATGCGTAACAAAACTATCAGTTTCTCATCCTGGAGTCACATCATGGCCTTGGAATTTTAAGGTTATTTCAGTCAAAAATAATTTACACACTACACTGACCTTAATTCACTCTAAACATTAATAACTATGTGTCACTCATAGTATCAGAGTCTTTATTTAGACTTTATGATTTTAGACTTTATTTAGACTTTATGGCAAGCAATTCTTGTATGAGAGGTTTGGTTTGTGTGTATTTGTGTATTTGTGTGTCTATGAATGCAAAACCTTAAATATAGTCAAAACTTTGATCTGCATTCTGTTTCTACACATAAATGGTGTACAGAGTTTACCAACATGAACTCAGAAGCATTCAAAATATAAATAAAATCAATCAATCAATCAAAATCAATTACCTCAGCACACAAACGTCTCTGGGTCAAAGTGACCCATAACATCATCTTTGTCCACATAATCTGCACAGATATTTCACAACAAATAAGTCAATGAAAGAGAGGTTAAATATGTTTTTGTTTAACTCAAAAGCTGAATTGGGTCAAATTGACCCCGCAACCTAACAGGAGGGTTAACACCATGTTTGTGACGGCACACACCAACACACAAACACACCCCATCATCAGCCACCTAAAGTCTGGGAGAGATACCTGAGAGAGACCTTGGCAGAGCAGAGCTGAATACTGCGAGGTGCTATTTTGGCGCCTGCAGTGAAACTGGGATCACACTGTGTGTACTGGATATGTGTGTGTGTGTATGTGTGTGTGTGTGCGTGTGTGTATGTGTGTGTTTTGCCCTTGACAGTTGGCACTCCTACATGCTCGGAAATGGGAAGGGGCTTGGTTGGTGAGAGAGAGAGAGAGAGAGAGAGAGAGAGAGAGAGAGAGAGAGAGAGAGGGAGGGAGAGAGAGAGAGTGTCTCATTGGACTAGAGCTAGAGAAAGATCAGCTTTACTGACGGTAACACATTTTGCACAAAATATACACACACACATGCACACTTACTGTCTCTGCCTCTGACAGTCTCTCTCTCTCTCTCTCTCTCTCTCTCTTACTCACACACACACACACACACACACGGAGTACGATGCCAGCTTCACTGCAGGCACCAAACTAGCACCTCTCAGTAGTCAGCTCTAGTTGGCCAACATCAGGTGTTTCTCCCAGACTGAAGGTGGCTGATGATGGGGTGTGTGTTTGTGTGTGTGTGCGAGAGAGAGAGAGACAGAGAGAGAGAGAGAGAGAGAGAGAGAGAGATGGTGGCTCTGCGTCTGTGTACGTGCCAGGAGAAGTGATGTTTGATGTGTGTGTGCATATGTGAGGGTGACAGTGTGACTGCACTGTAGGGTGAAGGGTGTGTTTGCATCAGCACAATCGATGGAAGGAAGGAAGGAAGGGAAAGACTGAGCATATGCATGTGCGCCCGTGTGTTCTCTGCGTGTGTGCATCCGTTTGCTCTGGTGTGTGTCTATTCCTACATATGTGTGTGTTTGTGTGCTACACTGCATGCTGCAGAGATGGAAAAGGAGAAAACTGCATCCATGCCGGACTAGTGGCCCCCTTGTGGTTTACTGTATACAACATTTCAACCATTTGGCAAGCCTGGCAGGTGCAATGCTGTGTTACCTGCGGGTGTCGTTCACATTATCAAGGAGGATAGCATCCTCTCATTCAAAAACTCACTCCTGAATTCGCTTAAGAATACGTTTTCTACTAGCAGAGGGCTCAAAAGTTAGAATTCTTCCAGTGTGGCTCCTGCTTTTTGCTGAACTTTGTATCCAGGTTAACTGACGCACAAAACACACTCACACACTTCATGCTTTTGCTGAGTGAGTAACGCAGAGTACGACAGACTGTGTGTGAAGTGCTAAGTGAGCAGAAGACTCTATGACAGCCTCTCACAGCGTTAGCCAGCAGCATGTCGCCTTGGCAGGGGAACTGTCCTTTTTGCACAGCTAGTGGTACCACTGATCAACTGTGTGTGTGTGTGTATGTGGTGTGTGTGTGTGTATGTGTGACCGCCCATGTTCCTACTGTGTGTTTCTCTGTTTGCCCTGAACACCAAGTATTAGTCTGAACGATCAGATCTGAGTGTGTGTGTATGCATTTGCATGTGTGTGTTTGTTTGCATGTGTGTGTGTGTGTGTGTGTGTCTACCCTGATAGTGGCAGAATAATCCAATCTGTATTGTACACTTTTTTTTTTTTTTTTTTTGTACATTTGCGCGTGCGCGTTATCACCAGGGAGTGTTACGTGTGTGTCTGTGTGTGTGCATGCCATAGTATTTGTGGATGTGTGTGTGTGTGTGTGTGTGTGTGTGTGTGTGTGTGTGTGTGTGTTGTGCCCAGATAGGGTTCCTACCGGTCACAACAACTCAACGGCCACAGTAGAAAGGCTATAGAGAGTGTTTATATTGAGATCTGATATCAGTGTGGCATTTCAAGTCATCTGTCTAGCGCTGAGGTACGTGGACAGCTTGGCACACGCACACACACACACACACACACACACACACACCAAAACGCTTATATCCCCATTACTCAAATAGCGCAGGGAGGGGAGCGAAATCTCCAGACAGACTCCTGAACTGTAAAGTGGGTTTATCAACAAAGCACTTCGCAGCTGGATTGGGAGGGAGGGAGGAGGGATGGAGGGTTGGGGATGGGGGGGGGGGGGGGGGGGGGGGGGGGGGGTGAGGAGAGGAGGGAGATGAAGAGTTGAAAGTAGCAACAGGGGTCTTTTCTAGCTGAAAGTTTATCTGTCCGAGTGAGCTTAGGATCAAGGCCTCGCCGGTCGACTCGAGTCCGGAGGAAAAAACCAGATAGAAAACACATCAATTTCAAACTTGGGGAAGTCATAAGCAAAGACTTTAGAGAGAGAGAGAGAGAGAGAGGGGGGGGGGGGGGGGGGGGGGGGGGGAGAAGGGGGGAGGGGGGTGGGTAGGAAGGAGAGAGGTAGGGAGACTGTAAGTGAGATGAATGAGTCTGAGTGAGTGGATTGCGCCATTCCTTTTTTTTTTTTCTGCTTCAATGTATGTAGCCTATCTATCTTTTGTGTCTCACGTTTTTCCCAGTCATTCTCTGTATGCTGTCCAGAAAAGCCGAAATGACAAAATGATAACCATAAATAGAAATATTTGTATAATGCAGAATGAAAGTGGGCATGGTTGAATGGTTGGATCTGCTACAGTGCTTATACTAGGGATGGGACGATTGAAATTCAATATATCACGATACAAAAATGTGACAATACGTATCACGGGGCAGAAAAATGAATGGTGATATTAGCTCCATGTTATTCTGCTGTAGTAATCACAAATGAGATGCTTGACCATCACAATTTCACAAGCTCTCCATCCAAATTATATTATTTAGACTTTGTAATGACATTTTGAAATTGTTGTTTACATTCTAGCAAGACAATGCCATCGCTAGAAAGATTTGTGGCTCAGAAATAAACATATTTCTGCACAGTCAGACTTTGTTGTCATTGAACTTTTATTTATTATATCGTATTGTGGTTGTATGGAATCGTGAACCCCATATTGTGTATCGAATCGTATCGTGAGATAAGCATATTGTCCCATCCCTACTTTTTATATGAAAAGACAGCCAAACCCCAAACCAGTAACCAGACCAACAACCATGTTTTTTGCATTAAATCCCAGCTTGTTTCAATCAGACTGGGAGAACAATGAGCAGATTTCCTGTTTTATCAAGGCTTCCTTCAGAGGGTCACTGTGTATATGCAGATGTTGCCTGACCCCACTGTTACATATCCATCCATAGGCTAGACAGGCGGCCAAGCATATGCCTGCCTCTATACTCTGCATGTTTAAGGCTCTGAATTACACTGAACTCTTGCTCTAACGTTAATTAACCACCTTTAAGCTTCATTACAATTTTGTTATGATCTCCCAAGCTATTTCGATATGACCCGACAAGCCCGACTCGTAAATTAATTAAGCCCCAAAGTTGCCATCCCAGCCAAAATTTCAAGTTTGGGGATGTCTCAAGGCTGCTTATATCATGAAAATTTCACCAGCGCCTTCTAAATTTGGACGAGCGGGCCTAATTAGAGGTTGAATTTGGTTACATACAGCTTTGGCTGCATCGCCGAGTTTTTTATCTGCCCTTAAAGCACACCAGAGGGGCGTCGTGGTGTCTCAGCAGAATAAAGTGCATGCCGTCATGAGTGGATCCAGCACACATATCAGTCACCCTTCTATCTTTGCTGCCGCTGTCCATCATGCCATTAAAAATATAATAATTGTCTAATGCAGTGATTCTCAACCTTTTTCACATAAAGTGTTACACCTAATTTAGTCCACATTAGAGCCACAGACCCCCATTTAATGAGATTTTGTCTCTCGGACCCAAATCTGAGAATATCCAGAATTCCATGACTATCTGTATTGTAGGTAGAGAGATAACAGTGAAACTATGATCAAAACAGTCATTCTTCTACATTCTCTAATTATGTTAACATCTCGTAAATTACATAATGGTGAAATTTAACAATTCATCAGTTTGCTGGGGACCCCCTGGAACCCCCTCAAGGACCCCTGGTGGTCCCCGGACCCCACGTTGAGAACCACAATGAGACAAAAATAAGATGAAAAACAAAAAAACACAGCTACAGGACCTTGACTAAATATGGTACCGGTCAGATTGTTGGATTTGGTTACTGCTTTTGAAAAAAAAAGTTTCCCTCTTTCTTGGTAGCAGTTTCTCATAATTTCCCACATCTCTTTTATTACAGTCTAATTCCACTGTAAATACAGAAATGAGGGCGCTGTAATTAAACGGGGCTGCTACTTACTACACCCATCCGCTCTTATTTTTAGCCTGGGGAGGAGGTTTTTGGGGGATAAGATCTGTCTGACCTGCAGAGATAGAGCTGTGCGCACCCGTCCCAAAAGAGCACATCTACAGTATAAAAGAACATAAGCGCGACGTCGATACGTCTCACACGCTTCGCTGCGTGGAATCTCCGTGTCATGCGATGTTAATTTGCCCCGCTGCCGACGTTATCTGTTTTCGCCACAAGCGAAGAGCCTCGAGTTCAGCTCCATTAAGTGGATCCAAGTTATCCCGAGGCTTCTTTTTCAGTCCAGGAGGGCTTTAGGGGTGGGGGAGGGGGGAGAGGGGGGTGGGGGGTGGGGGGTGTATTTCACTGACTCACTGCCACAGCTGAGCAGGGAAATCCTTCTCTTCACGGTCTAGTTGGGATGACTGATGCAAATATGCCGCTGCTGAGTCCAGACATTGACACCATCATCACACTGACCCAGTTTGAGAGAGAGAGAGAGAGAGAGAGAGAGAGAGAGAGAGAGAGAGAGAGAGAGAGAGAGAGAGTCATCTATGATTTATGTCTTTTTTTATTGTATGACTCCACACTTTTTTGAGTAGTTTCCAACGCTCATATAGCTTTGAGCCATGCATGTTAGTTCTGTTATTCAGGTCATTGGTGATGTATGTTCTGTGTGACTAGACATTTTTTTTTTCTTTTGTCCCATTTCCCAGACTGCATAGCTTTGAGCGATGTATGTTGGCTTTATGCTAGAGAGAGAGAGAGAGAGGGAGAGAGAGAGAGAGAGAGAGAGAGAGAGGGAGAGAGAGAGCAGTTTCAGGTCGTTTTCCCTCTCTGTAGTTTCCTAGACGACACAGAGCTTTGAGCCGTGCATGCAAACTGTAATGCTTGTCGTCTTTTTGAGATGAATTCAACTGTCAGGGTCACAAAAGTAATTTTTTCATTTGTAATTTTTTTTCATTCATGCCTGCAAACAAAAGTGAATATTGAGCACAAAGAGCTCTTTTTTTTGTTGTTGTTTACAATTGACAGATGTGGATGACTATCTTTTCTCTAACTCACTACTATCCCCTTTTCCTTCTTGTGCTATTCCTGCTTAGAGAGAAAGAAGGGAAATAGTTGAGACTAGGCTCTGAGATACTTTTTAAATACAGCCATAAAGGACTAAAACTAGATGTTTCCAAATTACATTCATAGGTGATTTTGGCGAATCATTTTCCAGTCCTTCTTGGGGGAATTTCATTTCACTTGTGTTTAAAAGAGGCTTGGTGCATCTAGTTATCCAGGCAGAATCTAGATTAATTTTTTTCCATCTGCATTTGAATTTAAATTTCAAGTGCAAACAAGGTCTGAGAGTACATTTTCCAGATTAGTATTCTCTGAGCCACAAATCTTTCTAGCGATGGCATTGGCTTGCTAGAATGTAAACAACAATTTAATGTCATTACAAAGTGTAAATAATATAATTTGGATGGAGAGTTTGTGAAATTGTGATGGTCAAGCGTCTCATTTGTGATTGCTACAGCAGAATAAAATGGAGCTAATATCACCATTTATTTTTCTGCCCCACGATACGTATTGTCACATTATTGTATCGCGATATATTGAATTTCGATATATCGTCCCATCCCTAATTTTTTGACACAGACTCTTCTTTTTGCTGATATGGTTTTATGTCGTTGTGGGCATCCTTTCTGCTGTGCTGGCACATTAATATAAATACCAAATCACTTTAAAAGATTGCAAAAGTCATGTTTCTAGTGGATGACCCTCCCCTCTCACCTGTGGTGTGGAGAGTCCAGCCTCTCCCAGCCTTGTTTGTATTCCATGTGAGTGGTGCTGGCCTTCCAGCTCGTTAACCTTTCCTAATACACCCTGCATGTATTAATAACACTCAGTGGGAAAGGTCAACCAGTGTGTGTGCATGTATGTGTGTGTGTGCGTGTTTGCATAAATATGTGTGCATGTATGTGTTTGTCAGAGGGAATGCTTATGCAACCTATAAGCAGGTGGGTATAGGTCATATATGGGTGTGCCAGTAAGTAAATTGGATTTGCTCTTAATAATTAACTGGCGCTGATGGTTTGACGTTGTGAGGAGCTTCTGTGTCGTGAGCCCAGGGAAAAGCTTGTGAGTGATATTATGTAATCAAGTGTATTACATATATCATAGTGCGTGTCCTTGCTCTTTGGTGTGCAGTCACTAAATAAAATTGGAAAAGACTATGTTTATTTAAAATTTGTGTACTTTAGCTGGGCGATATATCATGTAATATCGATATCGCGATATGAGACTAGATATCGTCTGGGATTTTGGTTATCATAATAAAAAATTGTGACTTATAACTTAAATGTTACATCTTCCTGGTTGTAAAGGCTGCATTACAGTTAAGTGATACAATTTTCTGAGCTTATTAGTCTGTTCTGGCTGAGAAAAAATGAACAATGATTGGCTTTACCTGCTCATTATATCCACATTACTTATTACTGATTACACATTACTGATTACTAATCATCATAATTGTTATCGAGGTATTTGGTCTAAAATATCGCGATATTTGATTTTGTCAGTAGTAGTAGTAATAGTAGTAGTTTGTCTTGAATGCTATTATCTGTAATGTGGTAATGCATTGGAGTTTGATGTGAAGAGACAGAGATGATATAGTAAAGAAGGCTAGAAGGCCTTCATTTGCACATTTCCTGATAAATGATATAATTTCATTCAGTTTGACCTTAAAGGTTATTATAATGAATGTAAATCTATATATTTGAACTGAGTGACCAGGTTAAGGGGTTTGTATTGATTGTCTCATTGAGATGTTGCCTGCTGAGCCCAGGCTGACCTTTTACTGTGACAGAGGTTGGAAATGTGGGTCTAAATAAAACCAGACCAGAAGGCATTTCCGCTTTATTCTCTACAGTAGAATGAGACAAAGTGATTGTACCTTTTTAGCGCTTTAGGCATATCTGCTTCATTTGGTAGACTACAGTGGAGAGAGACAGGAGAAAGAGAATAATTGCATGAGACGTAGGCCACAAACTGGATTCAAACCATTTAACATCAGCTGAAGTCAAACTTACCTGAAATAGAAACACAGTTGAACATGGCACCACATACAAATGTGTGTATACTCGCTGCAGCTTTGTGTTTTTTTGTTGGTTTATTTACACTCCACATCAGTGAGGGCCCATGAAGATTAAAGAGCTAACCGACTCCTAGGGAAACCTGAAATAGCGATGACCAAAACTCAGAGAGAAACAAACAAAGACAAAGGCGGCTGAGGGAATGTGAGGTTTTAGAAGCTGTTTTATTATATCCTGCGCTGGAAAAAGGAAAAGAAGAAGAAAACGATGATGGCCTGTTCATCCGCTGAATCAGACCAGGAGATAAGATAGATAGTTTAGCATGAGATGTTAGCATGGAGATGTCAAAAAAGGCAATGAACCACAAAAGGAAAGGAGGAGCTTTTCCACACGGCAACACAAGCAACCAACTGCAGACACACTGGGGGGTGGAAAAGTCGACTTTGAGCAGTGGGAACCAAAAACAAAAATGCAACAATTACAAGTGAACCAGGGCTTGTAAACAAAAGTCACATGAACTCAGAAGTAGCTCATTTATCGGAGAGTTTTGGCAATCTGTTATCCCATGAGAGGTTTTGGCCGGGGAGTCAAAGCAAATCTGATTCCAGTCCTTACAATTTTAGCTAAGCATCATGGACTTGTCCGTGTCCCTTCTCTGGTGTTCATACCAGGTAAGAACACACGAAGAAATAGCTGGATATGAGCATCCGTGACCTCAATTCATTTTGTTCTGCTTGGCTTTCCAGGCATGAGGAACTGCTGGCTGTCAGATGTCAATATCTGGCTCCTTATACCCATAAAACCTTGCGTTTTGGGGTCGTTTCCTGTAGTTGGTTCAGACTTCGCTCTCACTCCTGAGGAAAGACACCGCAGTTTGCTTGGAAGAGGGTCAAGACTGGCATTTTCAGGTGTCTTGGTGCAGTTATTTGGAGCCACTTGAGCCAAATGACACTCACCTGGCCAAACTAACTGACTAAAGGTGTAAACGCTCCAGAGTTCCAAACCATTCCAAACACCACTCCAATGCTGATTGGTGACTTTTGGCGAGAATGCTCCCTAAATTTCTAAAATTCAGGTCCTGAGCTGAAAAAGATGAAGAAGTGTTCGTACATAGAGTTTTCTCTTTACTTGATTTGAACATTTAGATGTCTGTTTAGATGCTGAGTGTGTTCCATGACAGAAGGGGCTTATGAAATCCGTGTACCCGCTGTTTACCCTCTGTTTAAATCTGTTTAAATCTGTTTACCCACTGTGTCATTTAAAAAATGCTTAGTTGTGCCCTTGGTTTGTAGGTCAGAGGTCAACCACCTCTTCACCGCACAGCAGATATCAGCAAAAACTGCCACTTTCATCATGAATAATCCATCGTCCTCCAGTTTCATTGATCATCACACAGATCATGGCGAAAACAGAAATACAGAGCAAGAGTAAACATCAGTACATACACAGTGTTTGTGGCTTTGAGCCCTCACACGGTTGGCTTCCCAGACGAATGCAATGATTCGCTCAACCGCAGCCTCACCCACAAGGCGACCACCTACACACTCGCAGGTTCAAGTGTTCCTGTTGACCAGCCAGTCGTTTCACGTGGAGATTGCTGACCTTTGTGTGTCAGAGCTTAGCAACCTGCACACCGCTATTCAGCTATCGCTTAACCGCAGCCCACCAGAGACACGACCGAGACCCAATTCTGGTCCCCGGCCCGTGATTTAGGCAACACTCGACGCAACCTGCCGCAGATGAACATTTCATGTTTTCTCGGTGTGTGATTTCCAATCTGACTGAGGCCCGATAACAGCGACGTCGGTGTTACTCATTCCCTCAGATCCCCCCTGCCTCCGTCTCCCCTAATCAGATTTCTCTGGTTGGGTTATTTATCATCGCCAGCTCTGACTGTGAGTGATGCTTGGCTAATGGGTTTAGCATTCAAATCTGCCGGCTTGATGTGACAGAATCCCAACAAGGGTTGTCATCCCCGTGGCAGCGGCGGCGGCGGCTCCAGCGCGGCGCGAATGAGAGGGGGGAGATGACATTGTTGAAATATGCATTCGTGGCGTGTTTTTTTTTTTTTTTTTTTACATTTGGTTAGATTTGTATTGATTTTAATGGTGCTGAAATGAAAGGCAGACAAAGGAGAGGCAAAGCAGAGGTGCGAAAGAAGGGAAGAGACAGGAAGAAATTGAGAAGAAAGTGTTCAAACAGATAGAGACGTTACATTGGAAGGCCAGATATGGAATAGAGTGGACAGGACAAAAGAAACAAAGAAGGAACATTCATTCATTCATTCATCTTTTTTTTACCCGCTTATTTTTGTTCAGGGTCACAGCAAAGGACGGACATGATTCACCGAATGAGAGTGAATGATTGAATGAACAAAGAACAGAACAAAATATAAAACGGAAAAAATCTTTGACAGTACCGTGAGTGTGTGTATGTGTGTATGTGTGTGTGGTGTTGAATGACGTCTATGGTTACAACAATAATTATTGGTCATAAAACAACATCTGTGAGAAACTCTGCCCTCCTTCCTCTCTTCATGACTCCACCTGTGCTGTGTGGTAACATCATGCGGTATCTGGTCGTATAATGTTCCGCATAATGTTGTGCTGTGATGACAGGACCATAAATTATGAGACAGCTGTTCATTCATCTCTTCATTTCTTTCTTTCTTTCTTTCTTTCTTTCTTTGGTAGTAAACGTAGGTGTATCATTTTCTAATGTTTGATGTAAGACTAAATTAACTGACAGCAGAAAGAGAGAGAGACAGTGTGTGTGTGTGCGTGTGTGTCGGACCCTTCAGTCTTCACTGTCCCGCCACCTGTGCCATGTAAATAGCTCCATATGTCTGGATGAGAGGCATTATGTGGCCCAAGGGAAACATCCCGGACACGATCATCACCTCGTCGGTCATCACCATGATTAGCAAAATATGCACCTCACTTCTCACAGAGAAGAGGAGAGAGGAAGGGAGGAAAGGAGGGAGGAAGGAAGGAAGGAAGGAAGGGAGGGAGAAATGTGTGCTTGGGTGTTACGAACAACATTGTGTTTATGGCAGATTTTCTACTACTTAAAGAGTGTGAATGTATACTTAAAATACTATTCCACTGGCTCATACATAGTATAATACACTCTAAAACTTTATTGTGAAGTATAGTGTTCTTAAATTGACTGGTGTCACCCTTTAATTATGTTACTTGAAATTCTTCCTCACATTATTTGCTCAAATGTGGAGAATGAGCTGCTGATTTTCTCAATAGAATCTAATCTAACTAATATAGAACTGCAGCATTACAGGCAAGTCTAGACTTGTCATGCAGTTGGTCTTGTTGTCATATGTTCTTGTTGTCTCAATCCAGGATTCTGTCCACACACACACACACACATGTGCGCGGCGCCAGTCAACCGGCACTTGCTGCTGGCAGTTAACAGTTAAAAAAAACTGGTGTAGCAAGTGTTTCACTGCACATCTGTATGATCTGAAGTGACTAGAAGGTGGAACAACCTGCTAATCAGGTAGATCTTGACAAGGCGTGAAGCACTCTCGAAACAGTGATGGTATCGTTGTGTGTGTGTGTGTGTGTGTGCGTGTGTGCGGGTATGGGTGTGTGTGTGGTCTAGACATTTCCCAGCTGATGTCATACTGATCTGTATTAGCACACAAACAGGAAGCACATGGGTAAAAAAGTAAAAGTCACTTGACTGCGTTTCACCTTTAAAGTTTCAATCAGATTAGAGAGGGTTACTGCAGTCCAATGAGATTAAAGCAGTCATATTAACAGATTACCAAAGATTACCACGCTGCATGCATTATAGTAAATGTCCAGTATATATTACTTTCAGTGGAATAATAATAATATATATTTTTTTCTGTTTTAATGTCATTATATATCTCGCTCTCTCTCCTCCGCTCTCTTTAAACCCCCATCTTTGCGGTCTCTCTCCCTCTTTTTACTGCTTTTTTTACCACCTTTCACCAGTTGCATCTTTCTCTTTTCTCTTTCTTCCTCTACTGTCATTCTCCTCTCTCTCTCTCTCTCTCTCTCTCTCTCCCTTCTTATCCTTAAATCCATTACAGCCGGTGAATTGCGCGCATTGTTTTATCTCGTCTTTTAATTACATGAAAGAATCACACGTCGTTCCTCCGGTCCTGAGTGTCTTCGGCAGCTCTTATCACTCCATTAACGGACTACCTGTCCATATAGAAAGGCTTTGTATGGCTCCAGCAAAGGTCAAATGGCGTTTAATTGTCACGATTATATTGTTGACAAGCTCTTGTGTTCACGTCTGATTTTGAGTTAGTGGCTGTGTGTGTGTGTGTGTGTGTGTGTGTGTGCGCATCTACGCTGTGTCTCAGCATGACTTCAAGTCTCCCACTTAGCTTTGTAATTACCTTTTTTCCACTATGATTGTTAATTGGAGGACCTCAGTGCCATGCAGTGGGAACTCGTTGCCACACACACACACACACACACACACACACACACACACACACACACACATTGAACTATCTCTAGATATAGTAACTCTTAAAGCGTCCTTAATTGAGTTGAGGCTCTATAGTTTCATTTGTTTGTATTTCTCGGTTATCTTTTTTCCATTAGCTAGAGATACTGATATTCTTCATACATAAGGTAGGCGAGTGACACTTTGACATGCTGTTTGTTCTGTTGTTGGAGATATGTGCTAGTAGGTTTAAGGAGTGAGTGAGAAGTCTCATTGTTCATGCAGACATAGGAGGTGACACTGTAACACTCTTGGCACTGTGCGTCAGGAAGCTTTTACATTGAGCGCAGAGAACGGTTATGTTTTTTTTTTTATTAATTAATTGACAAGCAGTTTGTCAACATTCCTCATTAGACCTAAGAGACTAAAACACAAAAACTTTATCCAGTTGAAAAATGATGCTGAAACTACGGTTCAGGACTCAAATCGATGTGGATTCAAATTGATGTGTTTTCATGAGAGCTACAAGACCTGAATAAGGGAACTTGAGCTGAAAAAAATGGAAGAAAACATGAAGAACATTTGGTATCACATTCATATTTTAGGCCTTGCCAAGTTGTATGTTTAGCTCCCAAACTTGTGATCTCACAGTTTGGTTTTAGCATGTGCATTTTTGGTGCGTACCAGTAACAAGTTGTGTGTGTGTGTGTGTCTGTGTGTGTGTGTGCATGTGTGTGTCTCTTATTCCAGAGCGGTGAGTAAACCAGCTAAGTAAAAAACCAGGGGTGTGTTCAGTGGGGCATTGTTACCGCAGTAAGGACACACACACACACACACACACACACACACAGAGTACAATCATAGCCTGCGGTTTATCTGTTTCACAGGTTAGCATATATCCGGGCGTCAATGAAACAGGAGAAGCAGCCAGGCAGGCAATTAGAGGTGAGCTGAATTAAACTGGCTGTCTGTTTGTAGTGCTGCCAACACGTCAACTGTGTCTGCCTCAAGTCACCGCTCCAACTCACTCTGCATATTCCTCTCCTCTCTCTCTCTGTCTGGCTGTCTCTCTCTCCTTCTGCGTCTCTCGCCTGCTGTCTGTCTCTCTCTATCTCTTGCTCCCGCTGTCTGTTTTCGTCTGTCTGACTTCTTATGTCTGTCACAGTTCAAAGAAGCTTTTAATGGACTCATCTTGCAAAAGCAGTTCATAATAATGTTACAATGTGGGTTTAACAATCAATCATTGAGCAGATCACAGTTGTGATTATTGATAGAAATGAGGATTTTTAGCATTAACTCTTACTGTCTATGTTGTGCTGACACACAGCTGTTACACCAGCATGGTTTTTCTCTGAGGATTTAGAGATTCTCTTCCTCTCTTAACAGAAAATAGAGATTATTTGCATTTTTTTAAAAATTATTATTTTTATTTTGGCATCATCTTTGGTGCTCATCGCTGTGGTGTCTCTGCACTGCACTTCCCAGAGATCACCTGTCAATCAAACAGTGTGTCCAGTACTGCACAGTACTAGACACACGCTATAACTGCACACATGAGCGAGATATGATATCAGTTCAAAACAGTTTTCATATGTGTACACTGTATTCTCTGTCATCACGTTTTTACTTCACATGTGAACATTTCAATTCACAGGTGAAGTGTTTTTTCTACATGGGATTGCTTTTTTCACTTAATGTCACATGTTAAGAGATAATTCACATGGGAAATGGGAAAATCCACGTGTTCCCATATGAAAACAAACCAAAACCACATGTGCTTTGAATTCACATGTGGGTTTTCACATGTGACTTTTTTGTACCAGACACCCGGGTGTTTAGAACAGCAAATGGAAAAGCTTTCATGAACTGGCAATCACTATTGTGTTATATCAGTTGGCGATAGATAGTAGCAAAACAGACATTTATTTATGGGAAAATGCTGCAGATTATTACTTCGTGTTTTTTTTTTTTTTTAGTAAATCGCCACGTTTTTTTCATAAAGTATCAGACAATGCACCTAGCTGTCACCCTCACCGGTCATATGTTGTTTCCACATGTTCTTTTATTTGCCGCTTTCTCTCTTTGCCTGTCCATCTGTCTATCTGTCTGTCTCTCAGGCTCTCAGTCTCTCTCTCCACCCAATTTCAGGGTTGTGTGTGTGTGTGTATGTGTGAAAGAGAGAAGGAGAGAGGAGAGAGAGAGAGAGAATGAGTGTGATTGTGTGCATGGTTGAGGCTGTTCCTTGTGTGTGTGTGTGTGTGTGTGTGTGTGTGTGTGTGTATTTTTGTAACAAGAAAGCCACAGATTATTGCACATGAAATGTTATTCATACAAAGCAGCTCTAGCGTGACTATCCCCCTGCTACAGCACTCAACAGCCTATTGGTGAAATACAACAGAACAAATCTCGCTGAAAAAACAGGCTGCAAATCTCACAGGGGAGAATCTCACTCACTTTTCTTCATTTCTGATTTTTTCTTTTTTTTGTGTGTGTGTAGTAGGTGACAAACAAAAGTGTTTTTATCAACAGAGAGGGTCTATGTGTTTGTGTGTATGTGTGTGTAGGGGCTAGACATGGGTTTGTGTGTGTGTTCTTGTGCTTCTATTCTTATGAGGACCGAATGTCCTCACAAAGATAGAAAGATGGGGAAACACATCTAAAGTGGAGGACATTTTTGGTACAAATGGTTAGTTTAGGATTAGGATTTGAATTTAAGGTTAAGATTAGAAGGGATCTCTCTCTCTCTCTCTCCCGCTCTCTCTCTCTCTCTCTCTCATTCTGTCAAATATTACATTAAAGTTGTAATCTGTGACATTTTCCTATGAATTAATGTCAGTTTGCACGTTGGCGGCCCCTAGTGGCAGCAAGGGATAACCGTTAGAATTTTTGACAGTTTGAAGGACTTCATTACCCAGAAATCATGTAATGTGAGCATGATTTCAATACATTCTACACTCCTTGGTCCTAAATATCTTCTTCTTAGTGGCTGGTGGGGTGGAGATGTTAAAAAAAAAAAAAAATCGCAGCAGGTTCAACCATTGTTTCTTTGCTTGATACTGTTTTGTATTTTGCTGTGTATTTTGCTTCGTACAATGTTGGCTATTGCAGCTTTAAAGCTACAATATCCAACTTTTTAATATTTTTTTGGGGGGCATTTTCACCTTTATGGGACGATCAAAATAGAGAGAAACAGGACGACATATGTCCCGGGTTGGATTTGAACCCAGGATGTCACAGTCCCATGGTATTCACTTTAGCCAACTGAGCCACCAGGACACACAATATGTAACTTTTTGACATTAAAATAACATTAAATAAATAGGATATATCATACCGTATCAGTCTGGGACTATGTGTGACCCAGTGTGTACTTGCCTAAATCCCCCATTTGGCTTTTTCTATGAAATTTGGTACATTTTTGGGTGTATAACATTTGCTGTGAGCGTGGCTATCAAGTGCATGAAAGTCATAGCAACAACAACAACAGCCAAGATAAACAGACAATGGCAGACAAAACCCATTCAAAAAATGTCTGAACATCAGCGTTGCTTCTTTTTTATTGCAGATTGCCTGAGTTCACCGTCTCCCTCTTCAACACCTGTGGAGTCTTTCCAGATGCCGCTTCCCTCAGCCTCGGGCTGGATGCCGTTTCAAGGTAGATTACTCATCAAGATGAGTGACGAGTGTTGGGGCGGGAACCAGCTTTAAGACACACACACAACCACTCTCTCTCTCTCACACACACACACACACACACACACACACACACACACACACACACTGAGATTAACCCACACGGCCATTGAGTCGTACGTCTGGATGCTCCTCTACGCTAGAATGACCTTCCCACTCAGAACAGCAGTCACTCCTTCTCTTCTTCTATCTTCTTTTTGAAGAAGTACCTCATGTCACCCTCTCCCCCACTGAATCATGTCCCCTCTCCCACATCATTTTCCTCTTCTCCTCCCTCTAATATACTGTAAATTAATAAAATCCCTTCTTCCTCTCTGTTTCCTCGCTCTCTTACATGATTGCGCAACAACAAAACAACAGAGCCCACTAACACAGGTTGCCGACGATTGAGCTCAGTGTTCCTGTCACTGTGTGTGTGTGTGTGTGGTGCGAGCTGCGGGTGTGATCCAAGCTCCACTTGAGGCGGTGCATCTTGAAAAGCGATGTGTGTTTATCTCCAGCAGTCACAAAATCAATCTAATTAGTTGTTACTTCCGCTTTTTCCCTGTAAACCAATGATTTGCTCGTAAGGCCTGTTTGCAAAACTTTCAACACTGTAGGTGAGATCGCAGGGATGGAGTGACACACACACACACACACACACACACACAAGGACGCCTCGTTCTCACTTTGATTCTCCCTTCCTTTGCATCATCGTCTCCTTGTCTCTTATCCTGCTGTTACTCCACTTTTCTTCTTCACTGCATCTTGCTTCTTGTCTCTCTCTTTTTCTTTCTCTTTCCCTCTCCTCCTGTTTCCCAGTTGTGCTGCGCGACGTCTTCCCTCCGCTGTTCTGGTTTTGTCTGTCAGTGTAATCTCTCTGATCGCCTCTTCCATCCTCCCATCCTAAACGTGCCGCTTCCCCGCCCAGACTCATTTTCCCTGAGTAACAGCGCAGAGTGAAATGTATTCATTTTACACTTATCTTTTATTTCCCTCCGCAGATTATGTTTTATGGCGTTTTTCAGCTTTGTTATTAGGCGGTATATGATGGAAAGTGATAGGTATGGTAGTGGTTTGAAGCTCTGGTTACATCTTCTCTTTCTTCTTCTTCTTCTTCTTCTTCTTCTGCTCAAACTGTTCCTATTTGGATTTCATATTAGAACAAAAGCGCCAATTCTAAACTTAGGCTCTTTATCTGTGTGGGTTCTTCTGAATGGGAAATTAAGTTAGAAGTATGTTATTGGTTATTGGACCAAAGTAGGCTAAACGCTTCATGGCGTGCCTAACAATGCCATGTAGCTGCTCTAAAAACACTGCAACCACAGCCTCCGCTGCCTCATTGCTTTTATAAAACGGCGGTAACACACCATTGCGATAACACAGTTGCGCAAGAAATTTTCTTCTTTTCTTTTTTCAATCAATAATAATTCCAGTTATTTTTCCACCTAGCAAAGTAGCTCTTGAGCAGTAGCCAAGCAAAGCGGTTGCTAGGCGACACATAAATAGGAGGGGTGACTTTTGGGTTAGCGCATTATTTTTTAAAATGAGCGGTTATGCGGTCATGACTGTGTGTTTATTGGATATTTTGACGACATATACAATGACTTCAGATGTGTCTCAGCCAATCAGAACTGAAGATGGGAGCTATGCGTTTTATATTGTTGCTTATTCACTTTGGTAGTGGTGTGTATGGTTCTAGCTGTAGTGACTCTGCACTGCTGAATGAATAAAGGGGAAACATGATACTCTACAGGAAAGACCCCATAATTATTTGGATGAAAATTAAAAGGATTTTTCAGATTCTTATTTCCTTTAGCAGTGGTGGCAGTGTTCTTACTCCAGCCCTCCACTGCTCAATGAATATAGTGGAAATACTATTTCCTCTATAGAAATGAACCATATTTCAGCCCCACACTATAGCCTTGTATTTGGAAAGAGAAGAGAGGAGCGACAGCTGAAAGAATGGCCTCTGTAGTCTGCCTTTGATGCTTATGACGCTGTTGACTTTTTAACCCTGACTCTCATTGGATGAATGAGTCTCCCTCTCTCTCTGTCTCTCTCTGTCTCTCTCTCTCTCTCTCTCTCTCTTTCACACACACACACACACACACACACACACACACACACACACACACACACACACACACACACACACACACACACAATGCCTTTCTCTTCTCTCACAGCGCCTGCGGTCATTCTCAGTTGCCGATTGAACTGACTCGGTAGCTTGTGTGTGTGTGTGTGTGAAACAGGAGGAGAGAGGGAAAGAGAGAGCAAGATCCAGTGAAGAAGACAAGGCGATAGAGAGTTACAGGATGAGAGAGACGTGGAGAGGAGAGAGAGAGAGAGAGAGAGAGAGAGAGAGAGAGAGAGAGAGAGAGAGAGAGAGAGAGAGAGAGAGCAGAGCTATATCGCTGGCTATTGCCTTGATGTTCATGCTGCCCTGTTGACCTGCCAACCAGCTGGCATCTCTTTCTTCCTCTCTCAATTCCCCTATTTCTTTCCCTCACTGAACTTCGTTCTCCATCTGTCTCTCTCTTACATGTTCTCTGTCTTTCTCCCCCTTCCTCTCCCTCCCCCTCTCTCTCTCTCTCTCTCTCTCAATTCATCTCAATTCATTGATTCTGTACATTGGCAAAGCAGAACGTGACAAAATGAATTCCATTCACTACAGAACAATGACAATCAAGTAATAACCAATTAGCTATTTACAATGTTGTTGATTCTTCTCACCACATAAGTAGGGAACTTCTCTCTCTCTCTCTCTCTCTCTCTCTCTCTCTCTCTCTCCTGTCTGCCCCAGCCCTCCAGTATCTCTCCCTCCTTTCTCCCAGTATCCCTCTTGTCTCACCGTGTAATTTGAGAGGGAACATGCTGAAAAAATTCCCCCGGTAGTCTGACCCACCGTTGAACCTTTGCCTGCTTTGACAGATCGCTGCAACGTGAGCCTTTCACTTCATCGAAACAAGCGACAAGCGAGCCCCCCCCCCCCCCCCCTCTCTAACCCCCCCCCCCCCCCCCCCCCATTTTTTTTTTTAATGTGTTGTGTCTTTCACCGCAAATGGACGGCAGTAAAAAAAGATCAACTCCGGTAGCCGTTTATACGTGTGTGATATGTGTGCATTGTGTGTGTCTGTGTCCACCTTGGTGCCATTGGTGATGTATATGATGATTGTGTGTGTGTGTGTGTGTGTGTGTAGGGGCCCATTTGTGAGATAAGAGCAGCTATAGTGGCGATAAGAGGAGCACAGAGAGAGGCTTTGTTTTGGCCAGACGTGCTGAGAGGTGTCACAGACAGTTACGGTGATTCATTCGCTTGCACTTTAAACACCTCTCGCTGCGAAAGTACACCCTGAAACACAATTCACCGTGTTTACATATTTCAGTCGCAACACTGTGCGACCGAGGACAACTCGTTTCCCAAGCGAGAAAATGGAGAACCGGGACTCTAATCTGCGAATGTCAAGAGAAAAAACAAAGAAGGCCTGAGGCTGCTCTGTCGATAATGAATTGGCATCATCTGCATAGTTTCTATTACGGTTTAGTCATTTAGTTGATGCTCTTACCTAGAGCAACTTACAGTGCAGGTAAGGGTTCAGAGTCTTGGACAGGAACACATTTGTGGGGATTAAACCTATGACCTTTTGGTTATTGGTCTCTCTAACCAGAGGCGGTCTTACTATTAGGCAAAGTTGGCAACTGCCTGAGGCCTTGGCAGCCAGACGGCTCTGCAAAAGACAAGAATAGAACTAATATAAAGCTATTTGTCAGCAATTTAAAGAAATGTACTTGAAAAACACCCCTCGTTTTGTTGTAATAAAAATGATTTCAATCTTGCGTCATGGCCACCCCGCCTACTCATAAATACAATATTGCCTCTTGTTTTCATGCCACTGTATTTGCTGCGAGAAATGTAAAAACATGAAGCAAAGCTAACAAAAAACAAAAAACAGACAAAAAAGTTATGTTGCTAGTGTTGCTGCTAGCAATATTCACACATCTTCCAAACTCAGCTCCAACTTGAAGATAATGCATAGACTCAGGGGGGCCGATGCTTACCTTTACCCAGGGCCCCCAAATCACTAAGACCGCCCCTGTCTCTAACCATGAGGACACTCTGCACAAGATCATAACGTGTGAATTGTGTTTTAGGGTGGATTTCCTCTTCTTTTTTTCTTTTTTTTTGAACAACAATTTATTGAGAAAAATGCACAGAGAAATACACTTTGTGCAGTGACATTGGTTTTGGAGTCATTTCTGAGTGGGATTTTAAGGAAATCTTCTGCCACTTAAGGTCCTTATATCCAGTCTAGAAAGAAATGATTTAGAATGCAGGTGCTTTGAATACTGTAGTTTAATGTTGGATTGAGTTAATAGAAAATAATCTGATCCCCTACCTGCTAAATACGGCCCAAAGCCAAACATAAAACACTCACAAGAATCTACCAATAGAGAATACCTTTGACACTGCTGTGAATTACATGGTTATCAAAAACAATATTATTATAATTAATATCACCGGGCACAAAACGCAGTAAAAAGCAAAGTGAAGCATTTCCATTATTTATGACGATAAGGGCTATTATCAGTCCTTGTCAGAGCAATATGAACATAACAGCCCTTTTTGTTGTGGGCAAAATGAAAGGTTACGGCGACGGAGGGGCTAAATTAAAGGTTATAAATGAAATGGAGTATTTGCTGCGTGAGGACATTTAGGAGATTGAGATTGTAATCGTTATTGTTGTGGCTGACAAAGAGTAAAGCGGGCATTGTGTGGCCTAAATGAAAAAGTACGGACTTGACATTGCAAAGGTTAGAGATGGAGAGTGGGAGGGGATATATACGGATGAAGGATGGATGGCGGGAGAGAGTGGAGGAGGAGGAGGAGGGGGGTGATGGAGGGATGGAAAGGGAAAAAAAGAGAGACAGGGAGAGGTAGTGAGCCCGGCTGGCAGCAAGAGAAATCTGGCCAGGCTGACTTGAGAGGTCTGCGGAAGGTCATTCATTTGATATGGTTGGCTGCCCCGTGCCCACCCTGACCACTCTGTCATGCTCCCTCTCTCTCTCTCTCTCTTTCTGTCTCTCTCTCTCTCTCTCTCCCTCTCTCCCTCTCGTTCTCCTCTCACCATGTAAAGTACCTTCCCTCAAGATGAGGTTTTGGCAAGATGCCTCTCGCTCCTTCTCCCTCCCTCTATCACCTCCTCCCACCTTGTCTTCCACTCCCCTCCCTCCATCCTCTCCTCATTTCCCTCCCTCCCTCCCTCTCCCCTCCCTCCATCCTCTCCTCATTTCCCTCCCTCCCTCCCTCCCTCCAACTATCTTTCCATCCTTGCTACCACTATGTCCCCACCTAGGGGTGAGAGGCTATGTAAACTGTGCACCGACCTACAGACTCATAAAAAGAGATGGGGGGGGGGGGGGGGGGGGGGGATGGGAGGGAGAGGGAAAGGAGGGGAAGGAATAGGGCATAAATGTAGAAAGAAGAGGAGTAGGAGGAAGGTAGGAAAGGAGGTGTAAGTTAAGGACGGTAGAGGGAAGGAGGGAAAGGAATGAGGAGAAACTGGGACAGGAGAGCAAGGGTGGACCAAGGAAAGGAGGGAGGAGAGTGAAACAGGAAAGGAAAAGAGAAGGGAGGAACAGAGGGAGGCAAACAGGGAGAGCAGACCTGGGTCAAAAGGTATTTGCAAATGATTCCTACCGTTTATTTTAACCTTCTTGGAATACCAGATGGGTGGGGTTTGCCACATAGGATAATAAAAGACTGTTATATTAGAAAGTCAACCTTTTATACTGAATTTTCCTAATGCGGTGACCCCGTATTATCTGCTACTGTAAGCAAGTGAAAGCAAATGTTAAGTATAATTTGAAAATAATATTTGATCCTGATCTTAGACACGGACAAAGGTGGGGAGAGGAGGGAAGAAGGGAGAAAAGACTGGAGAGGAGAGGAAATAAGGAGAGGAAATGGAGGAATTAGGACAGGAGGGAGGAAAAAAGGAGGGTGACCATTAAGTTGTGGGTGTATATACAGTATGTATACATATATATACAGTATATATACAGTATATATATATATATATATATATATATATATATATATATATATGTATATACAGTATATATATATATATATATCCTAAACCTAACACCCATATATATATATGTATATATATATATATATATATATATATATATATATATATATATATATATATACATATATATATATATATGGGTGTTAGGTTTAGGATCAGAGCCTAGGGGGTCAAGGTCAGAATGAGGGGTAAGGATTAAAGAATGTCAAAGTCAAGGAAGTCAAGGAAATGTTCTCTCTCTCTCTCTCTCTCTCTCTCTCTCTCTCTCTCTCTCTCTCTCTCTGTGTGTGTGTGTGTGTGTATGCGTGTACGTTTTAGTGTTACTAGTGAACTGAGCATCTGAGGCGAGTGGAGCCCTTAACCCCTGGCAGTGCAAATCCTTGGCTCAGGACCTACATTGCTGTTGGCAGGCTACTCAGGAAACAGCAGTTGTGTGTGTGTGTGTGTGTGTGGGTGTGTGTGTGTGTGCCCGCACACATGTACCTAAGTGCAAGGTGTTTGGGTGAGGTGTGTGTAGTTTATGTTGGTTTGGTTTGAGTTGGGCGTTTGCCTGCGAGCATCACACCCTCTTAGAAAAACAAAAAAAACTTGCTAACTGTTAAAGAGGCTTAATTGGAAAAGTGGAAATCTTCCAAAATGAGCAGCTAAGCCAGGCAGCATCCAACATATTAAATATCTCAATTCTGATTGGCTAAGTCCAATTCAAAGCTGTTAGAAAATACCTTATATACCATACTCGTGACTGCATAACGTTTTATTTTAATAATAATATGCTACCTTAAAATCACCACTCATACTGGTTCTTATGTGTTGCTTAGCAGCCACGTTGTTTAGCTACTGTTCAAGAACTACATTGCTTAGCGGAAGGATAATTTGCGCTCTTTCTTTTTAAATACAATGTGTCACTGCTGCTTTGCATTGTATGTTTGTTAGCAGTTCTAAAGTCACTGTAAAGCACGGCCTCTTGTGGCTTATTGCTTGATTTAGTCCCTTTAGTTCTCAGGCTCATTAAAACATGCCACTATTTGTCATGTAGAAACCCACCACAAGTCAGTCTATGACCGGGTCCCATTTGGGCTCCTGACGCCCAGTTTAGGAAACCAGTTGGTCTTCCGGGACTCATCAGATCCACTAGGCTGCATTCCTGATCACAGTCTCAAGCAGGTAATCCCTTATCTGTAATGAGTTACATTTTGAAACTAATCCCCCCGACCTTGTTCACACTATGAACGGTTTTACGAGCCTCGGGCCTTCTATACGGCTTTCATCTATAAGGCTTTCAGCTGTGCGTTGGTTCTGCCAATAAGACACGCTGTGTAAGACTTGGCAGTTCATCCGCAGCCTCCGCACTAAATGGTTTGCAGCTGACTTTGAAGCACGGCGAACTTCTTCAAAATGATTTTTCTCGCAGCCAATGCTGATCTGGTCGGGGGTAAGGTGACTAACCTCCTAGCCGGCAGTGTGTTTCAGTCCCTCTGCCCTGCTGCCGCGACTCAGGAGCCGGCTTTGCCAGCATTACATGGCCTGTAACTTTGGATCGAAATGTTTCCAAAGTAATTAACGTACCCGGTTTTTATATCTTCTTAAGCCACCTTTGAGAACTGACCCAGGCTTTCTAATTTTACGGAGGAAACTCGGACGAGGCAAAGCGGATACAGAGACTTTTACAGTTGAGATTGCTTTTTGGCAGTAGCCTCTAAGGAACATTGTTTACTGTCCAATAACCAAAATAAATCAAATAAACTAGTTGTTCTATAGATTCCTACTACTTTTAAGATTCCAGATGGGCCTAAATGAGAACTACCCATATGTTACACACATTCTACATGTCAAGTATGCTTACTGTTGGTGGGTTGGTTGTGAAATCAAAGCATCTGCAAATAGCACAGCTTAATGTATCAGTCGTTTGAAGTTTACACTGTGTGTGTGTGTGTGTGTGTCAGTCAGCAGCTGTGGAACCTGTCATGAGAGACATTCTTGTCTACCTGACATAGCTTAGTACACACACACACACACACACACACACACACACACACACACACACACACATACACATACACAGAGAGAGAGAGAGAGAGAGAGAGAGAGAGAGAGAGAGAGAGAGAGAGAAATACACACCTTGCATTTTAACAAGAGGGGCCTGTTGCGCTTGCTCTTAAAAAAAGCTCCTGGCTTTCCTCTGTAAAATCAACGACTAATATACATCAGGAAGGGGAGTTAAAATAGAGGTTACTGTGTGAGTGGAGAGAGAGAGAGAGAGAGAGAGAGGGGGGGAGAGTGAGTGAGTATGGGACGACTGCGTTTTAATTATTTACAGCTGAGCAGCCTAAACTCACTCACTCACTCGCTCTCTCTCTCTCTCTCTCTCTTTCTTTCTCTCTTTCTCTCTCTCGCTCTCTCCCTCTCTCTCTCTCTCTCTCTCTCTCTCTCCCTCTCCGTCTACCCTATAATCCAGAGTTGGGTTATAAACACAGTTAAAGTTTCCAGCTCTCTCATCCTGGGTGGCCAGACCGTGTGCGTGAGTGTGTTTGTGTGTGCTTGTATTTGTGTGTGTGTGTGTGTGTGTGTTCCTTTGCCTCTGCTTTTGTTTGTCTATTTGTGTCTGTTTCTATGTATTTCTGTGTGTGTGTGTGTGTGTGTTTGTGTTGTTTTGTGGCTAGCCTGTGGCCCTTTATGGCCCAGATTGTTTTTATTTCACCTTAAATGACTCGGATTAGATCCTAACTGTCTAAACAGAAATAAATTACACATTTTCTTATGTGGAGAGTTTTCTCATTGGATTGTCCCTCCAAAATGCCAAGTAGCCAGTCTTCAGCAAGTAAACACACTGTGGATACAAGACACGCATTTCAACACCATTGACAGAAAACACTTCTACAAAAGGCTGAACAAGTGTCACATCATTGGAGAATGTGGCAAGAATAATAGGACTATCAATATAATGGGACTAAATAGAGGGAATGGGTGGAAGAGCAAATCACATTACTGGGTGATATATTACCACCAAACACTGGGTCTTCAGGGTCATGAACTTATCCCGCACATATATGAACAATGCTATCTTTCAGTTAAATGAATATCCATGAAAAAAGGCCCAAACTGAAGATATGAGGTCATTGCAGGACACAGATATGGTGTCGAAAGTGATCTCAGTCTGTCGGCAAAAGTCTGTAACTGTTATCCTTGGAAACTTCATCTTATGAAGATCTTTAATGAAAACATTATTCAATATTTTTCCTCTAATGGGGATAAAGGAATAACTTAGACCTAACAAGACTCTCTTAGTACCACAGTGGCCTGTCATGTCTAAACATGTCTAACAATAATTATGTCATTCAACACCAACAGACAGCTTGCATCCAAACTATTCGCCAACCACTAAGCCATAACACTCAGGTTTTGAGTGGAATATAATTGGGTGAAGTGGTACATCAAAACCCGTCATTGCCTTCCTTTCTTTACTCTGAGAGATTTTGCTGTTTAACATCACTGACTTTTGATTTTGTCCTGTGGAATATGAAAAAGCATCAGATTATGTATTTTAGCCTATGTTTAAAGCTGCAATAGGCCGCAATGAGAAGAGCGTCCCATCCCCCCTAATTGAGATGCTGTAGATTCGCCCAATTTCCCCAAATTATTATTATTATTATTCTTTTTTTGTCGGGAAAAGTCACTAGCGAGAAATCTTCTCTGCATACAGAAAGTGGCAAAATCGAAAAGAGTGAAATACAAAATAATACTAAGTAGTAGTCTTTGTCAGCAGTTGCACAGCATGTACTTTTCTCTGCTGGGGGCTAGAAAGCATCACCATTGGTTGACAGTCGCTGTGCTTTCCAGTCGGCCTTCTGTGCATAAACCTCCATTCAGCCGGGCTACTGTACACGACACTGCTGAGCTGTGGGAGTAACAAGCTTTGATGTTTGTTTAAACCAGAGCGCAGTAAAAAAAAAAAAGTGTGTAGCTGCAAGGTTTTATGGGATCTCTGGAGTGTCAGCTCTGGTCAGTGTGAATAAAAACAGTACAGTGTGTGTGTGTGTGCTTATAGTATGTATGTCATGTCCCCCCTCTCTCTCTCTTTTCCCTCCTCTCCCTCTCTCTCTCCAGGAATTCTGGGTTGAAAGAGGGCAGATCTTAAGAAACGGCGGTCTGCCCTATAACGTGAAAAAAAGAGACAAGTTTAAATATTATAGTAGCATTTTTAATAACTGTGGGGCGAGACCCTCGGAGTTGGTTTGCGCACGGGAGGTTGTGTGTTTATGTGTGTGTGTTTGTGTGCAGAACTCCAAGTTCTGAAGGTCAGCCTCACCAGAGATGGGCGAAGGAGGGAGGGAGGGAGGGAGAGAGAGAGAGAGGGAGAGGGAGGCAGCAGGATGGTATGGAGAAGTTGCTGACACCACTGTTTAGGTGTTGAAAGTATAGTGAGGCTCTATATGATCTGTGGGTGGCCCCCGAAACGCATTTTGCGAGAGACAGGAGATTCAGTTTGAGCTTGTTCGGTGGAAAGTGAAACCAGCCAGTCCTCTCAAGTCTTACATCAACACCGGAGTGTTATTGATGTGCTCTATTTTAGGTGAGAGTCTCTCTCTGCCGCTCTCTCTTCTAGCGTTCCTCTCACTGCACCAAGTATTTGAAAAAATAAGCCGGTTTGGCTAATGTTTCCCCCTGAAGTTAATGATTTAAAGGAGGTGCTGGCAGACTAAATTATCACCTTCTGAAAGGACTCATTGAGATCTCATATGTGGACCGCAGATATTTGGAGCAAGAGCTCGACCCGGCCCCCGGCCCTGGCCCCGGCCCCGGCCCCGGCCCCGGCCCCGGCCCCGGCCCCGGCCCCGGCCCCGGCCCCGGCCCCTGGCCCCACCCGAACCTGACAAATGTTCTGTCCAAACCCGTAATGAACCCGAGGTGTGTAGCTCTTTGTCAGTCCAAATGTGAACGAAGCCCAAAATCACTAAAAAAATATGGCTCATGGCCCATTTTGGGTGTTTAACCCTCCTATTATGTTAAAATTTACAGACATGTTTTATGTTTGGGGGTCAAATTGACCCCAGCAATTTAAACCTACAAAAAATGATTGTAATTGAAAGTGTTACTCGCTGTGACACGACCTCATTGGCAGAAAATCCTCAGGTGAGATAAAACTCGATAAACCTGCGCGTCTTATATTAGGACCCTAAAGCAAGGAAAATATGTGTCAAACTTTTATATTTTCTCTGGTTTTATAAGGCTATTGTGTTTTTTTTTTTACCAGTTTTCCCTATGAAATTAGGAAAAGTCATCAAGTATCAAGCTGAAAAAATGAAGTTAATCATGTTTTTAGAGACGTTAAATGCTGAATGGGGTCAAAATTGCCCTATAGAAGTGTTTTTTAAGAACTGAGTTCCACATTATATGAGCTATACTGGCTGTAAACCAAACTAGACTGAACTTGAATGATAAAAACTAAAGCAACGGAAAGACCCTTCTTTTTTTATGAGTGATGAATTGTTGAAAAGCCCTTTTTTTTCAAAGGTGCGACTTCCTCAAGCACTTCCTCTGTACGGATTCAGGTGCCCTCAAGTCACTCGCTGATGTATTTTAAGGTTCTGAGACCTCGATCCTCCATATGAAAATCCACGGGATGAAAAATTCCCCCCAGATGAAAGAGCGGCAAAGTGCGCCGGCATAATGTGACGGGCAAATTGACGGCATCGGAGAGACTAAGCTGACTGTTCTGAAGGCCTAATGAAAGGTTTCTTTGAAAGGCCGTGTCAGCAGGTGAATGGAGGTGAAATATGTAGCCCTCCCCCCCTCCTTCGCTCTCCCTCTCCCCACCTGTCTTCTGCTCTCCTACCTCTTTCTCTCTCTCTCTCTCTCTCTCTCTCTCTCTCTCTCTGTGCGCTGAAAAGAAAGCCTGTCTCTGCTATGATAGCCGCAGTTATTATCAACTCCTATGGTGGTCTGAGGCCTGTGTGTGTGTGTGTGTGTGTGTGTGAGAGGGCCGCGACCGCTCATCAAAGCTCTTATCTTGACGAAGTTCTCAGTGTCACTTTCAAGGCATTCGGGGGGTAAATGCCTATATAGGTGTGTCTGTGTGTGTTAACAGGGGGTTTTCTGTTCCAAAACCTTCCTCGCATGCGGGTGGGAGGTCCAACACCCGCCGGTCGAGGACCATATGGCTTTTTGAACTTTGCCGCGTTCATCACTCTCCTCCGCGCTAACCCCCGTGTGCTGTTTACCGTTTCAGATGGCAGTATTTTAAGTGATCTCAGGGATTCAGACCTGGCAACCCTCCAAGCACAAGGTTGTCGCTCTTAGCCTTCAGACTGCCATGTTTTCCTTGGCCTCTTTCAATGGGTTTACGCCATAGGACTAGATGACGGCATATATGCACGCAGAGCCAGTCAGTCACTCGGTCACTATCTCTCTCTCTCTCTCACACACACACACACACACACACACACACACACACACACACACACAGGGGTGTTATATGGGTGTTATAGTTTATCGTCGCACTCCCATCCCTCTCAGTCCGCAGAGTGTTAATATGGTGATTCATACTGTAATTCTTCACCAAGGTGCTCATTCACCTAATCAACCCTGTATATGTGTGTGTGTGTATGTGTGAGAGAGAGAGAGACAGAGACAGAGACATGAGAGGAGTGGAACATTTTTTTTTATTCCAATTCATACACTGACCCTGAGGGAGTGTGTGTGTGTGTGTGTGTGTGTGTGTGTGTCTGTGTCTGTGCCAGGGATGAGGGGAGTGGTGGGGGGGTGGGGGGTGGGGGTGGGTTATTCCACCGCAGCTACCAGCCACCTTTGATGGTGCTGCTTGATTTATAGCGGCATTAAAGGGCTGTTGCAGGCGTTTGCATTTTTTATTTTATGCGTTTCCTCCTTCCTTGCATGAAGAGATGCTGTGACTTATTAGTGCGACGGATTCTGCAGAGGACAGTGTTTTGGCGGTGGTGTGTGTGTGTGTGTGTGTGTGTGTGTGTGGGGGGGGGTCTCAGGACTCCAATGAGACTGCATACATTTAAATGATTAGATTGCAAATCTCACATCATAGTTTTCCTGTAAAGTTTATGCTTGGGAGAGCCAAATCGGGGCATAATTAGGAGAAAACAAATTCACTCTCCGGGCATTTTTTCACACTACTGGACCATACTGAACTTAACTGAGCACGAATGAACTGGTCGCCCATTCATAACAGTTGCTGCATTTGTGTATTCCGAAAAGAAATCACCTCTCCGATGCATCACTGTTTTGATGGACACTGACAGCTATATTAGACTTGCTGTAAAATCAGCATAAATCACATCAAATCTGTGTCTATGTGTCTAAACAAACATTTCTGATTACTGTTTGCACTCCAGCTGAAGACGGAAAAGGCATCTGACACCACCTTGCTTTGAGGCCCAGAGCTGGTGAAAGACAATATGTTGTTCTAATATGCTAATTTTCGCATTAAGGATTCAGTGAAAATGAGCGTGTGAGATGATCACACCATTAAAAGTTAGCATTAGCAATGTAGTATGTTAATCAGACCAGATGGGGCCGCTCTGTTTGTGTAAATTAACTCCTTCCGCTTCTTTGTCGTTAGACCTGGAAAGAGATTTGACAATGAAGATGGATTGTGGAAATCATTAGAAAAATAGTTTTGTGGATTATTTAAAACATTTATATTCAAGGATCGAACTTAAGACTGGGTCTTAAAGGAAAAATCCACCTTTAGATACTCTTACACTGTTATCAATCTGTGATGTTCAATGCGTTACAGGAGTTATTTTGTGATAAAGTGTTGTAATTTACTTTTTTGGTGTGCCCACTTTCGCTCAATTTCCTACATTTCCCAGAATGCCTTTTGACAACCTTGAGAGAATGTGCCTAAACTTCTTGCAATCAGTATGTCTAGGTGGAGAAAGTTGCTAATTTTTCTCCTATTCAACTCTAGTTAACCAGGGGAATAAGAAGAAAATACACCAGATTACAACAGATTACAACAATCTCCAATATTAACAACCATGAGGATCCATTGTCACTACCAGCATTCAGGGTTTCCTTGAAAAGTACGATCTGTGACACAGAATGTAGAGGTGTAAAGGTATTTGGCTACTTTCTCCTGCCTTCCTCTTTGGCACCAGCTGGGTTGACTGTATTTGCCCCTCATGACCCACACTTCTCATTTAATTATAGCTGGATCAAGAGGCCACCCACGAACACTGTCAGTCTGTCAGTCAGTGACTCGCACCTAGGAGTGCGCATTGTGTGTGAAGCTGTAAAGGGACTGAGCACCAACCACATGGGGGATCTCTGTCTGTTTTTAAAGAAAGCATTACCACATTAATTCTGAGACATTAGTATATCTACTGTAAACAGACCAGACCATCACTGATGCCTTTACTAACCTCAAGCTGCGTTTTGTGCACATTGTGTGTGACCGGATCAGATTTCGTGGGAAATCTGCAGTATTGCATCTAGGGAGATTGAAAGCTTTAGCTCTGCTAGAAGACCAGAGTCCCTCTTCCTGTTTTGTGCCATAAAGCAGAGTTTGGTGGAAAGAGTGAAAGGTTAATGGAAAATTCACTTCACACATGTTTGTCTGCATCAGTAAAGTGAAAGAGAAAACAGACGCATGCCATGGACAAGCAACAACATCCTCTTTGCGACAGGAAGCAATGGAGTTTATGGTAAATGTGGTGATCATTTAGAGAAACACTAGCATTAGCAATACCAGAAGTGTGAGATAGAGGCTACCAATTGTGTTGAACATGGTCTCATTTGTTTACAGTAGTTATACCAACACATCACAATTCATTTGACAATGATGTATTGATGCTGAAAATGTGTGCGCACACACACACACACACACACACACACACACACACACACACACATACACACACACACACACACCTCCATCAGTTTATTTGAACGTGAGCCACAGGTAGCTATCAACTTCCTCCTTGAGCCTTTGTGCCTAATAAGAGAGTAGTGTGCATATGCGTAGTCACTGTGTGTTTGTGTTTGTGTGTGATTTCCCATGAATTATAGTTCAACCAAAGTTTTTTCTCTGCTGCTGTTTATCTCTTCTGCCGTCTGCCAGCAGTCCACTCAGACAGTGTGTTCTCTGCTGCCCCAGATTTAAAATGAAAATCGGTGTCATTCGCTGCGGTGGAGTGTTTGTGTATACACTTGTGACTATATCCTGCTTTAGTACTGCACACTTGTACTGAAGAAGGGTTTGAAGCCGAAGCAATCGGCCCGGTGGTGTTGACCACATGTACAGAGGACATCACTGCAGGACTGTAGTTTTCTTCTGAAGTTGGATTTTGTTGTCATTTAAATTCTCAAATTCTCTCAATTTAAATTCCTCATGAGGTTTTTGACATGACAGCATTTCATTAAAAGTGCATTTTTGGTTTGTTTCTTTTGAATTGGAACCTATTGCGCTAGCGCAGTAGATTATACCTACTAGCTAGCAGTTTAGTTTAGCAGTTTATCCCCTGTAATTCTACCTCACAACATGAGACTTTCCTTGTTAACAAAATCTTAAACCTTTTCAGCCTCGGTCTTAAGATGATAAATTTAGTCTCCACATCATCCATGTTTTAGTTTAAGCTTTGATTACTATGGCAGTTACAGAGCCAGTCATTTGGATTTTTATTACTCATATATTTAGGCATAAAATAAATTATATTACACTTTTTTTTCTACAGTTTTTTTTTTTTAATATATATTTCTTTTAGCAGTGGTTGTAATTTCTAGTTGTGGTGACCCACCACTGTTGGATAAATGTAGGGGAAACAGCAGTCTGCGCTGTAAAATAACTATTGGCTAATAGCCAAATCCCCTAAATCCATTATTTTTATCCCCTGAATACTGTCATTATCCTAACAACGCTACACAAACTGTCTCCCGCACAACTCTGTATCCGTCTTCCGCCAAAATCAGTATTAGTTTTCCACCACTGTCCTCGGGCGTGTTCTGGCTCTCTAGCTCCATAATCCAGGGCATATTCTGAGATCCTTACCCCAGCAATGAGCTTTGTTTTTGGGCTTAGGTCCAGCTCTGCTCTTGGGAGGTCCAACAGCTCCTCCAAACCCCCTCCAGTCATCTTTTTGGCATGAAGGATTTTTATTTTCAATCACGCTGTCCCAATCCCCGGGACAATTAGAGGTCGTCTCAGAGCAGTTTATAGAAAGTGCAGAGCAACAGAATGTTGTTTTGGAAAGTTGTAATGGTCCCCTGTGTGAATGGATAGGCTTGGAACAGCAAGGACAGAGAATACAAATTAAAAAAAAAGACTTGTCCAATACAGCAGCAGAAATAGGTTGCTTATCTTTTAATAATTTAATTTACAGGGAAATCTTGTTTGTCCAAATCCCCCGGGAGTCGTGGTTGTCCGAGAAAATGAAATGTTCAGAGCAGAAATTTGTTGAAATTCAACACCAGAGCTTATTCAAACTATGAAATGTGCATGGAATATATTTTTGTATTTCCACTGTTGTTGCTCTTTATGTCTATTCAATACACCAGTGTGCTCAGAAGACTGAGGTTTGGATACACCAGGTTTTACTCTACAATACCCACTTTGAAGTTGTGTTGTATTGTATTGTATTGTATCGTGTTGCATAGTGTCGTATCATATCGTATTGTATTGTATCATATCGTATTGTATCGTATCATGTCGTATCATGTCGTATCATGTCGTATCGTATCATGTCGTATCGTATCGTGCCGTATTGTGTCGTGTCGTATCGCATCGTATCGCGTTGCATCATGTCGTATTGTATCGTATTGTATCGTGCCGTATCGTGTCGTATCCTATCGTATCATGTTGTATCGTATTGTGCCGTAGTGTATTGTATTGTATCGTATTGTGTCGTGTTGTATCGTGTTGTGTCGTATCATGTCGTGTCGTGTGGTATCGTATCATGTCGTATCGTGCTCTATTGTATTGTATCATGTCGTATCGCATCATGTCATATCGTGCTGTATTGTATTGTATCGTATCGTATTGTATCATGTTGTATCGTGCCGTATTGTATTGTATCGTATTGTATCGTATCATGTCGTACCGTGTTGTGTCATGTTGTGTCGTGTCGTATCGTATCGTACTAATAAACTATCACTCTAAGTATAATTGGTTGATACCATGGATACACATAATTTTCAAGCTAATGTTTGTTACCCAGAAATCAAGTAACATGACATCAGTAAACTAAATGTATTCTTCTTCGTGGTCGGTGGAGGTGGAGATGTTGAAGAGGTTCAGTCATTGTTGGTCAATCCAGTTTTCTCTGGACGGATCACTGTCTGCTGTTAAGGACACAGTTTTGTATTTGTATGTTTTTTATTTGGGCAGTTATGGCAATTCTACGGCATCTAAATTAGGGGGGAAATTGGATGCTCCTCTCTGTTGCATCCCCACTTCATGATAGGCTAAGACAGGTGTATTTTCAGGTAAAAATCTTGCCTAGTGCAGCTTTAAAGTCTCTGCAACCCATTCTAGAATACAAGACCAAATAGCAAGATTAGCTTTATATCAATGTGATTCCGCACTAAGCATGTGATTCCCTCTTGGATGTGAGCTGCACCTGCCAATGGTACATTTGTTGAGAAAATGTCCAAATGTCCATTGTCCTTTTATCATAAGCCATCTTCTTACACCACGTAGATGTACATGAAAAAACATAATGAAACTAAATTCACTTTTGCGTCATTTAATACACCTGCTAATTCTGGCTTGTAAAAACACAGCGTTACCAGGCAACCAGTACAAGATATTCTACACATTTTCCAATTGCAGAGAAATTTGACCCATGTTTTTATATCATTGGATAGGTGTTTAAGATCAGCCAGTTTAGAGACAGAGCGTCAGTGTAATAATGTAGAATTTAAATAAACTGATTTTGATTAGGAGCCAATCAGTTGAACATTAACCACTCAACTTTGAAGTAACCATGGTGCACTTGGGTTTACCCTACATCTGTACTTGAAATGTAACTGTGCCACTGATTAGCCAAACTAAACAGTGCTCTCCCTCTCTCTCTCTCTCCCTCCCAGCCATTATCTTGTCAGCATGAGGTCATTGTCTCGTCCGAGCCCAATGATGTCATTTCCTTCGTAAACAATCAGCTGAGCTCATCCTGTAAGTGTCCCGGTGGGAGTTGACTGGTGCTGGAATCCATTTCCCCCCTCCCCCTCAACCCTGTACACATAGAGCCACGGTAGAAGTCTAATTTTCCACTGTTGCATGCAACTGTTAATTACTCAGCCCTGTTGTTTTTCCCCTGAAAGAAATGTCCAGGTTTACAACTTAAATTGCAAGGTACAAGTTTCTAAAGGCACACAAAAAGCATAGAGACGGAGACAGAGTTTTGCTTGACAATATCTATTCAGTTGTACTACTTTGTTCAGTTCTGCAATGTTTGAGAATAGACTGGAGGCTGGAGGCTAGAGTTGGCCACTGGTGCACTGCATGCACTCAGAGGGCTGGTGAGCTCATCCCATCCTGTACCTCGCCCAGCCGGGCTGGCTGGGGCTGCATTCCATTCCATTCCAAATATTTGTCCCTCATATTGCTTTAGTGAAATCATCATCATCCCCAGCAGTCAGCATTATTTGCAGATTGATGACCTGGCATTTTGGAAATTAAGCAATGGCTTTTTCAAATCAAGTTAGAAAAACTAAAAACAGGTTATCCTGACACCGTCCCTGCATGTATACTCTAGCTTCCCTGACATACAGTACAGATTTGCTGAGTAAAAACAGCTGACATTTCACTGGTTTGCTGGTGGAGTCGTGATCGGTTTGTGCCGCGGTTCGGGGCGAAGTGTGGAACCACAATCCATATGACGTCAAGTGAGTCTCAAATAACTTATGTGGAATTCAACAGCTTTTTCTCTTATACAACGACTGCATCTGTAGTCGCTGTGAATCAGCAAGGTAAAGTAAATGACTATGAAAATGCTTTCTGGAGGTTTTTATGGAGCGGGACGCAGCTGCAGCCCGCCTGTAACAACATGGGCCGGGATGTTGTATTTAGCCAAGGTAATCACAATCTAGATGAACTTTAAAGCGGTTGCTTCTGGGGGGAAAATGGTTCTTGTTTTCCCTGCCAGCCCCCCCCCCCACTCTGTCTCTCAGGGAAGGTTGATATGGGTGAGGAGTTTATAACCGCTACACGCCCAGATGTTTTAACAGTTGAAACGCCACCACATGTGTTATCAGCTGAGCCATAAATGTGGGAAAGCCCCACAGGCAGGAATGACATAATTCCCTGTGTAAAACTGATATAGTTTAACACACAAGGGTGTAACTGGGAAACTTTGGGAAGTGGGATGAATGTTGAAAACAACTGGAACCAATGGAAGCAAACAGAAACGGTGCCAGCTCATGTTAGCCTCAGTTTGGGCTTTTCTCTACAGCCTTTGTCATTTTGAAAGGTGACAGCTCCCATATCTATGAATCAGACTGTACAGAAATACACATTTCATTGAAATGAAGAAGAGGTTCGAGCCTCTCGGGGGTGCAACATAAGCATCCTTTGCAATATCACAGTAATGTTGCCATTCTGGCCTGTATTGATGTTTTTCACTACAACGTGGCTAAAGAGATTGATTTTCAGCTTTAAATTGATTTCAGTGTGTGCTATTCTTTTAAAAGGTCTGGTGGAGTCAGCTGCTTGGCGTTCATATGCTTTACTAGTTAAAGCTCCTCGGCATGTGTTATCAGTTCACCCATAATGAGGGAGAAACCCACAGGCAGAATGACATAATTTGTAGTTTAAAACTAACACAGAGGGGTGGAACTGGAAAAGAGCAGAAAATTTGGGAAGTAACTGAAAAGTGGCTGACGAAGATTGAAAACGATGGGAACAGCACAGTGTTAAAAGCCCCGGGGCAGAGGCTCTTGGGGTGACTTAATTCCCAGACATTAGAAACTAGAGCGATATTAGAGTGATTGCTTTTGAGGATGCAGACAGTGAGCACAGTGTCTGATCGGTGCTGGTGTAGGGGGAATAGCGGATGGACTGGTTCTTCAACACTGGAGCCTACTGTTTAGTCTTCTTGAGGAGGTGTGGGCTTAATTCAACAAAACATCTGTGATGGGAGGTGCTACTGGATAAAACCAGTGATATACGCACCCAATGCTTTCCTCTAACAACAAAGCAAGGATATTATGTTTGGGATTGCCCTGGTTTATGGCACTTAAATCACTTAAGTGACACTCAAATCACACCCTGTATGTTAGAAACTGGCTGACACAAGAGGCTTTTAGCAACTGATAATGTAAAAACAGATAGGTCAGATAATTTAATAATTTGTCAAAATCTAATGAAATGTCCCAAATGTCATATAAACAGTTCCTGGAACCAGTAAAGTAGAGTAAAGTTCCAGAAAATTCCTGGATATTGTAATAACTCAGATTATTACATTTACCAGCAATTATTACTGCGAAGAGGTGGTTTTAACTGATGATGTAATAATGATACTGACTAGGCAAGGCAAGGCAGCTTTATTTGTATACCACATTTCATACACTGAGGCAATTCAAAGTGCTTTACAGAGTAATAAAAAATACAGTAAAGGTAAAAAGGAGGATAAAAAAGAGGATTAGAAAAGTGAAAAGTGCATTAAAATCACATTTAAAAGAAAATAAAAAAGATATAAATAAATAAATATTACAGTGCAGATGAGTGTTGCCCTAGATTTCTTAAAAAGCCCTGGCGAACAGAAACGTTTTAAGCCCTGATTTAAAAGATTGTAAAGTGGAGGCAGACCTCAGATTTTCTGGAAGTTTGTTCCAGGCATGAGGAGCATAAAAACGAAAAGCTTCTCCATGCTTTGTTCTGACCCTGGGAACAGTAAGCAGACCAGCACCTGAAGACCTGAGGGGTCTGGTGGGTCTGACTAATAATACAATAAGTGGAGGTATTACATTCGTATTGTTCTTATATTACATTATTAGGGAATAGAATTATTACATCATCAATTCAAATTATGTTACTCCCCTTATAAAGTGATAATTGCTGGTTAATGTTATAATGTGATGTCATTACATTATGCAGGGATTTGTTACATTAACAAGTTTTATGACACTTTCAACCCATTTATAGTGATGTTTTATTACATTTTGACAAGTTATTACATTATCTGCCAGCTATTACATTATCAGTTGCTACAGGGCAGAGCTGGATAGCATCGTGACAATGGAGAATGCTGGCAAGATATTGGAAAATGAATAATGGGAAATGATGAACTGATGAGCACGACGCTCATGTTTTAATCAAAATCCATTTCCATTTCCCCCACAATTTATCCAAATAAATTTGCACTTTAGGAATGTTAAGGAGGACTTTAGGAGTATTAAGCCTCCTCCACCCGACAAGTGTTTTTGATTTAAAGAGGTAAATCTGCTGAACTCGTCGGTTCTTCTCCCTCAGCACTAACAGCAGAGTGTGGAGGCGAGTATTAACTGCCTGCTGTTGTTAAACTAAGAGGGAAACGGCTTTAAGGAAGATGACATCATCATCATCATCATCACCACCATGACCATTGCCCTTACCATCGCCATCATCATCACCGCCGCTGTCACCATCATCATCGTCATCATTCCCAGAGCCCAGCGCTCGAGCATAACTCCGAGATTAAAAGCCCTGTTGGAAAGATGACATCATTCTTGATTTTCCATAATTCTCTAACATAAAATGGACAGAATTGTTTTCAAAATGATGTGAAGCGTTGGCGTCTCTGCAGGAGTCGTCAGCTGTTTCGCCGTCGATATCTTGCAGGAAAAGCCCTGTAGGAAAGTTGACATCAGAGAATAATAACTGGCATCCGTAATTCTCTGACATATAATTGACATACCTCTGGAGCTGGGAAATATACGAAAACAATGGAAATCGCTGGCCTTTCTGCAAGAATCGTCAGCTGTTTGGCGTTCTGGAAACAGGGGGAGGGAATTCAAGTGATTTAGTGGAGCAGCGGGGCTTGCCAGAGGAGCGGTCGGTGAACTGTGTCTGCGAGGGTTCAAACCTTTGCTCATGCAATGCTGTCACACTTTTCTGCACTTTTGTTCCAAGTACATCTACCTTGTAATGTCTAAAAACGTCTAATAACCTTCTGAAGGGTGACTTCAGCCTGCCCTCGGGCTGCATGACATAATTCCCAGACGTTGGAAGCGCGGCGTAAAACCGACACAAGGTTGAAACTAGAATAAAAATGAGGGAAGGAGAAGGTTGGAAACCGTCTGAAAATCATAACCACATTGGACTGCTCAAGGTTAGAAGACTAAAAGCCCATCGTGTTTTGATCCAAACACTTTTGGAATCGAGAGAGTATTAAAGCTCCTCCGCCCGCCAAGTGGTTTTGATTTGAGGAAGTAAATCAGCTGGACTTGTGAGAGCACGGGGTTCGTCTGCCATGAGTTCTTGGTGATGTTAAATTAGGAGCAAAAGCAGCTACAGGCAGAGTGATAGAGAGAGAGAGAGAGAGAGAGAGAGAGAGAGCCTTGCATGCACAAACACACTCACGCATGCACTCACACACACACACACACACACTATAGTGGAGTGGCGTGGGTTTTCACAGAGACCTGTCACCTACAGTATGTGATGTCATCTTATTTGAATCTAGCTCTGGCAATGTGCATCAGTTAACATGTGTGTGTGTGTGTGTGTGTGTGTGTGTGTAGGGGGTGTGTATACATGCATATCGTTGCCACAGTCCCTATCTGTCTCTGTCACTTTTATTGCATTGATATCAAGTCATTTTAATCAGAAAACACACAAAGAGCCTGCCAGCTGCATCATATATCATGATATATTGTACAAGTGTGTGTGTGTTTGCGTGTGTGTGTGTGTGTGTGTGTGTGTTGACATCTCCTAGTTACACCCAACTAGTAGATGTCAGTCCATGGACACAGATGAGTAGACCGCATAGATATTCTGATGAAAAGAAACATTTAAAACTACATCATTTAGGCTATACTGCCACTCTGGAACTGACTCAATGCTGATTACATTCACAGCTTGAATCACTGACATCAACTTTAGTTAAATTATGGGATGGGGTCTGAAAATAGGCCTGTTTCTTGATGTACAAGCGCTGATCATGAGGGTTTATGGATTGCGATGATAACTCCATACAGTACCCAGCGCTTAGGATGACGTCTGCGGCATTAATTGCGGTCACTCTGTGTCTGACTCAGCCCTTTACCATCACAGCTATTCAAATCAAGTGAGCCGCGAATGGGACGGAGGGATAAAATACTATAGTATGACATCTGGATCCCATGGCGTTACGTACTGTCATTCTGTGTCTGACTCATTTACAGTCTGAATCGTTTCAATCGGCATTTTCATAAACATATAGCTCAGGAGACGAAATGTGCGGTAGTGGGTTACCGCATGATCCGGAAGGAGGATGAATAATATCTACTTCCAGTGCCCAGGCCATCGGATATTGCCAACCTCACACAAAGACCTGTGGGCATGTACCATCTGAATCATTCAGATCAAATGAATCATTCAGAGGCAGAGCGGAGGGCAAGATTCAGTAGTCTGCCATCTGTATACCATGAACAGTGGGATACTAAGGAGTTCATGACTGACTCCATCCTCTGAAGGGTGACGGCATCGCTATCTGAACAAATGAAGCCCGGTGACTCAAGTGTTCTGTATACCTTACCCTCTCTTCAGATGTCTCCTTAGGCACCGCGCAGTTTGCCCTCTCTGACTTCAGTGAGTCATGTGTTGATGTCCACAGAGGCGACGTCTTTCATTGTGTTTGAATCAATGGGAAATGCAGGCTGCCAGCTGAATCATAAGAGTGATATAAAGCGTGTGACGCGTGTGCAGACCCTTGCAAAGCAACTACCCCCCTGTATCAGATCCTGTTATAGTCACTCACAGTCGCTCAGTTAGTCAGTAAAGAAGTTTAAGAAGTGAAAAAGTGAAGAATCTGCTTGTGACTATCGCGGAAAATATCGCAATATTCACAACATATCGCGATATTCGATAAATATTGGCTAAACTCCGGTTAAGGTCTTGTTTGGGTTCGGCTGTACATGTTGAGGCAGCGATGGGAGATATATGAATGTAGTATATGAATGGGATGGTGGATGTAAATCTATAGACAGATGGTATGTGATTGGATGATGAGCGCAAGGCCTCCATGTGATTGGTCGACTTAAGTGCTCCCCAAGAGTCTCATCATTTTGCGAATCAAACCCACAAACTTTTTTGTTGAAAGCTCCACAAAGCGTGGCCGGAACAGGCAAACTGATTCGTCACTCTTTGGGGCACAGACGTGATCTTTGTATGGCTGTCTAGACACCACACACACACACACACACACACACACACACACAGAGTTGATCATGTCTTCCTTCCTGTGAAGCGACAATGCTTCCTTGTTTATCCTGCTGCCATAAAAACACAATCAGCCTCAAGTCAACATATTGTCTCTCATCAGCTTTTTGACTCCAAACAAGCCAGATTATTGCCCTAATTAAGCTTTAATAAGCCCTTATTAAACAACCGCAGGCCTCGTTAGGCAGTTCATTAAGTCATTTCATCCTTTTATTCGTTCATTAAGTCTCTTTTCTTCTCCCTTTTCTTCTCAGGGAGCGAGGGAGCGGCGAGGTCTGGGAGATCACGACCTTAATTCTCTCCCAGGCAGACGGTTTAATTAACGCTGGAGGAATCCTCACTGGCCCCGGACCACGACAATGGGGATGTACAGGGGAACTGGATTGCTAAGGTAAGAGTGTGTGTCTGTTGGTAATATACACTAATAACCTTTAATTACCGCTGCCTCGTTTATGTATTTGTGGTGTAATCAGACGGTAACAAAATTAGAAATTGAATTTATACAGAAATTATACAGAAAATATACATGTAATTCAGCGATGTTTTTGAGAAATGGGTGGTAATGATAAACAGAGGTTTCATTTGCATTGAGGGAATCCTTATGTTCACTAGACCACAACACAAGAGAATGTGATAGCTACAGTGTCAGGTGGAAAATCATTGGAAAGAGAAAAAAAAAACGTATATTAATTTTAAAATGAAAGAAACAAAAGAGTAAGAAAGACGAAGGAAGTTGGTTTTAACCCATTGTGTACCAGCACTGAAGGCTTTTCCCTCTTTACCCTTTAATGTAAAGGAGATATTGACTTATTAATTAATAAACCCATGAAACCGGGTCCAACGGTGAAAGCGAGGACGATGAGACATCGCCCACTTTTCGAGGGAGCGTCATACTTTAACAGCAAAAAGAAATTCAGAAATGTTGAACAAATGATCATATAAAACTTCATGGCTTGTTTAAAGTCGGATTACACATCTATCTATATCTATATCTAGGCTCTATATCTATCTATAGTTGTTTGTTTGGAATTATTGGCCTATGTATTAGCCATTTGGGTAATTTGTTTGTATTCATCTATGCAGAATAAATAACATACACTGATTTCATAAAAGCTTCCACATGTTTTTCACGCATATTTTAATAAGCCGAACATTTCCGTCTCCTGGATGATCTGCATTACTGATGTTAATATAGTCAACATTTGAATTCACTTTGGCTGCTGTGGAAAAATATTGCAGACATTGAGAACCTTGGAGAGCGACGAGACTATCAAGGGACACACACACACACACACACACACACACACACACACACACACAAATACTTGTCACACAAGCACACGCACATGAAAACAGAGACATGCTTATTTTTATCTGAACCAATCATAAAAGTCACCAAAACTGTCCTTTTAAGGAGTCTGATGCCAAAATTTCTCTCTTGCAAAGCTTCAAGCTGCGGTTTACAGTCACCGATAACTGCAGGGTTCGGTGTGTGCAGCGTGTGTGGGGATTTCCAGTTGTGTGGGAAATATGCAGAGGTGAACCTTGCATGCGTGGGCCTTCTTCCTTTCTGACATGCCAACACACAGGGCCTTACAGACTGTTTACCGTAGGCGGTGAAGAAAGAAAGTTGTGCCCCGGGGAGTTTAAAGGGAAACAGGTGTCTTGGCGGAATAAGACAGTTGAATCATGAGAATGTCTCTCTCTCCCAAAACTGGAAAAAAACAAGTAAATAAAGACAAGGGCAGTTCATAAATGGATTTGTATGAAAAACTCATAGAGACACTTGTCTGAGGTTAATAATATTTCATCATAATGGCAAGCAAGGGCAGTGTAGCCACACTGGCTGTGTGTGTGTGTAGGTGAGGATATAACAGACACAGTGATTAAATACTGAACCAGGAACACATGGAGACCGAGCCAAATTTAGCCATCTCTTTTGACTGAAGGAGGTGTGTGTGTGTGTGTGTGTGTGTGTGTGTGTATGCACATGGGCATGCATTTGCGTGTTTATTCACGGTTTGGATCCCGTTGAGATGACAGATGTTCATGGCAGAGATAGGCAGAGAGGAGACGCGGTGTCCAAATTAATCCACTAGTGTGTGTGTGTGTGTGTGTGTTCCATGTCTCCATGCAAGACAGAAAAGCTGTCCTTCACCTGACTGTGTTACATGACATTGTGTGTGTGTGTGTGTGTGTGTGTTGATATGATTTACTAGACAGGTAAGGCCTCCTTGAAGCTTCAGTCATTAAGTGATTGAGTTTCCAGAAGCTTCAGCAGATGCCCAAGCCCCAGGATTCTCTTTCTCTCTCTCTCTCTCTCTCTCTCTCTCTCTGTCTCTGTCTCTCTTTCTTCCTCTCTTCTTCCCTTCCTCTCTTTATGTCTCCATTTCTGTCTATTCTATAAGCTTATATGTCTCTCTTCTCCCTTCCCTCTTTCTCCATTACATCTCTGTCTCTCCAGTTTCACATAGCTACAGTGAATCATTCTTTTTGACTTTTGACTTTGGGCCAACTTGGAGGAACAGACACACACACACACACACACACACACACACACACACACACGCACACACACACACACACATACGCACACCACAGACGTTGTTGTTGTTACTTTGAAGGCACACAGATAAACATGCGCCCACGCACAGTCAGAAACACAAGGAAGTGCTGGCCGGGACAGTACTTTAAAATGTAAAATTACAAGTATAGGAACCCACAGGAGAACACACACACACACACACACACACACACACACCCTAATGCGTCAAAAGATTAGTTACACAATTAGAACAATAAGTTCCAGTTAAAAGCAGAAGCTCTAACAGCTTGTTGCTTCGGGTAGGGAGAAATGAAACTTGTGTTAAAACAGCTCCAGTTTAGGGGTTAAGGTATTGTGAATTTGACTCCATGCTCCAGAAACCAGCATTGAAACCAGTCTAACCAGTGCAATCTTCCATACTGTGTTTTGTATTTCTAATATGCTCAAGGTCTGCTGGATTGCCATGGGTGCCATACTTTATGCATCATATAAACTGCTAACAAACCTATCCAACCAGTTTTGTGTTATGCTGAACAGTGTTAGAGTGTTAACCTGTAAGAAGTATTTTAATGTTGTCAGTCTAACTACTCCATATACTCTAACAATGCAACATATTTTATGAGCTTATTTTATGTTTTGCATGTAAAACCTTATTCTGCAAAGTAACTAGTAACTCCAGCCTTCAGATAAATGTAAAAGTGTAAAGTCTCACAAAATGGAAATACTCAAGTAAAGTGCCAGTACCTCAAAACCGTACTTAAGTACAGTACTTGAGTGAATGTACTTAGTTTCTTTCCACATCTGGATGTAATATACAGTATATATTAATATATTGGGTGTTCTTATTATAATAGCAAGCAGAACTAAATCTGGAAATGTAGTGGGAGAGTAGATGGCTCGGGACAAATGCTGAACCCACAAGATCATGGTATCCAACTTAGCCTGCTGCGCTCCTCAGACAGGCCTGAGCTGTGTGTTTTAATTGGCTGTAATTGCAGCTGTAGCCTACTCAATGAAAGCAATCAAAGGCAAAGCAATTACAAGACATAGGTCACCAAGCCCTAAGGGGAGAACCGGAGACCGGGAGACACATGCGCACATGCACATGCACACACAGAAATATACATACTGACACACACACACACACACACACACACACACACACACACACACACACACACACACACACACACACACACACACAGGCAGTCACCCACACATTTCCTGTGTGTTTCATGTAAGCTGGTCTTTTCTTTCTCTTCTGCTTGGAGAGGAAGTGTGGGTCTAATGACTTTTCCTATGCGTCACACACACTGCATGTGGGAGGCAGGCAGACAGCCGGAGTGCACGCGTGTGCACGCGTGTGCGTGTGAGAAACTTGATGCATATATGCATGAGTGTGCGTCTGCGAAGAACTACACACATGCACTCGGGTTTTTGTGCATTCGCAAAAAGCTTCATGCGTATTTACGAGTTCATATTTTCGAGACACTTTTGCATGTGTGTGTGTGTGTGTGTGTGAGAAACATCATGCATGCATTTATGTGTTCACAGGAAACTTGCACTCTTATGTGCTGTGTTAGTATTTTTGTTTCTGTGTGTGTGTGTGTGTGTGTGTGTGTGTGTGAAAATTTATGCATGCATTTTATGTGGCTTTGTGTGTGTTTGTGAGAAATTATGTTATGCATGTGCGCTTGTCATGAAGTATGAACTTGAGTTTGTGTTTGCATGTTGCTTCTTGTAAACTTTTCTACCTTTGAGACCTCACACTGCAAAGCTCCCTCTCTCTTGCTTCTGTCTCTCCGTCTTTGTTAGACTCCCTCTCCCTTCTCTCTGTATCGATCCTGTATCCTGTATCGATCTATATTTCATGCGTTATGGGAATCAGTGTGTGCCAAGCTGAAATCAAAGTTATAATCTGTTCTAGTAACATAATCATATATTTATGATGGTTGCTGCCAATACTTCTCCTGACTTTTCCATCGGTGTCCCACAGCATTATTTTGGGGCTTTGAAGGAGAAACAAGGCTCTGCCTGTCAAAATCAGAGTGAATCCTGTGTTTTATACAAGTTGTAAAAAATTCTCAGGGTCGTGAATAGGGCTAAAACTTTTTGTTTCTTTATACTGTATGTATTATATTACAGCCTGTAAAGTTGCAGTGAAACAGCATTGAGAGCATCTTGCTTCCTTAATGTGAAGTATTTCCTGTTGAAACAGGATATAGGGGCGGGACATAATGCGAGGAGGGATCATTCAAAAGTGTTAATCAATAGGATGTTATGCCACAGACCCCCATTTGATGAGATTTTGTCTCTCGGACCCAAATCTGAGAATTTTCATTGTCAGATATGATTTTGTCCAGAATTCCATGACTGTATTGTAGGTAGAGAGATAACAGTGAAACTATGATCAAAACAGTCATTCTTCTACATTCTCTAATTGTGTTCACTTCTTGTAAATAATGAAATAATGGTGAGGTTTCATAATTTCACAATTCATTAATTTGCTGGGGGCCCCCTGGAATCCCCTCAAGGACCCCTGGTGGTCCCCGGACCCCACGTTGAGAACCACGGTTCTAGGAAGTAAAAGTAATGAGATTTTGATATAAAGATACAATATTTTTCTTTTTTTTAAATAATTTTTTGGCATAAATTGTCGAATAGAAGTATGGTATAATAGTTTGAATGGGCTGAAAAGGCAAAATAAAAAAAAAAGTCACTTTTCTTTTCAACGTTTACTTTAATAAGGATTCCAATCTTCACTTATTAACTTTTCATATCTCGGGTGCCAGAAGACTTTTGAATTTTGAAACACTGTAACCCATTAAAGCTGCATGGTTCAAAGTGTTTTGTTGCGAATCCACTTGTCATGCCATCTATCAGTCTAGTCTAACTCTCCTAATGCATTGCTAACCTCCCCAATGCAAACACACTGTCGATCAATCGGATCATGAGGGTGTGGTCCACTGCAGCGCTGTTCCCGCTCACACAGCCAAACACGGCTTCTGCCACTGCGACCTTTGGGGTCAAATATCTCACAATCACGCGTGTAACTCTAAACCCGCATCTACCGAACCTCTGCTAGTTCTTCACGGAGCGTTTTGGGTTTTGTCGGAGCTAATCCTAACGTGCCGCGGCGGCCTTGCGCGGTTCAGTTGGGGGCGCGTGTGAGTGTTTCGCTCCAAACGAGCACCCATTCAAAGACCAAGGCTGGCGCCGAGCTGCGAGCAAGTGGCTATTGAAACATTATTTTGGCTGAAATGAAAAACAGAATCAGAAAAAAGGGGGCTTTTGATTGGATCCAAGGCCTTTGGTGAACTCTTGCTCTAACCTCATCGCTCCCCTTCTCTCCAGCTCCATCGTCTCTCTCCCTGTGTCTCTTGCTTGTAAACACACATTGTCCTGCCTCTCTCTCTCTCTCTCTCTCTCTCTCTCTCAATCTCTCTCTCTCAATTCAATTTAATTGAATTCAATGAGCTTTATTGGCATGAAGTACAGTTCAGTATAGCTTAGTGATCAAGTGATCAAAACCTAGTGATCAAGCTTAGTGATCTCTCTCTCTCTCTCTCTCTCCTTTCCCTCCTCCCTCGTTTCAAGCCCAACTTCCCTCTCCCTCCATCATCATCGACATGTGAGTCGCGGCGCTCTCCGCCCTCCTCCAGTTTTCTTTCCCTCCTCTGTTTCTCTCGCGCTCCCTCTCCCACCTCCTCCTCTCTCTCTCCCTCTCTCTCTCTCTCTCCCTCTGTCTCGCTTCATGCGCTCCCTCTCTCTCTCTCCCAGCACAACAGCAGCAGCAGCAGTGGTAGTACTGGTAGTGGTTGAGCTGAGTTCAGCCGAGGTCAGACAGACAGTGTGCGCTGCCCTCGGGGGATACACACTGTTTGGCTACCAACCAGTGGAGTTGGAGGGAGATGTCCTGGTATACTCTCTCTCTCTCTCTCTCTCTCTCTCTCTCTCCCTCCCTCTCGCTCATTTGTGAGCACTGGTTGCACCCACTGAGTGCGAGGCTGAGAAGAGAGGCTCTTGGGGAAACCAAATTTGACCATTAGAGCAAAAAAAAAAAAGAAATGAAATACTATATCTGCTGGACTCGCTCCCCCCCTCCCCCAAAATGTGGGGCATGGGCATGAATATGGATGCACCGGCATGCAAGGAAAGTTCATGTTTATCATCCTCTGCCCTTATGCTCTCTCTCTCTCTCTCTCTCTCTCATCTATCTCTCCCTCTCCGTCTCCCTCACTTCCTCTCCATCTCATCTTCCCTCCACGTTCTCTCTCACCTCTCCCTCTTGCACACGCACGCACACACACACACACACACACACACACACACACACACACACACACACACACACACTCACACAGATTTGAATGATTTATTTATGTCAGCATAAATTGTAGCAGTAATCTCTGGTGTATCATTTGAGAATCAGATACTGGTGCAGTTGTTATTTTAGCACTGATGTTGAGTGGTGCCTCGATGCCAGCTAATTTTGATTTTGATTGGTGTGTGTGTGTGTGTGTGTGTGTGTGTGTGCGTGTGCGTGTGTTTGCTTAAGCTCACTTGGTTTTCCCTGACAAGTCTGATCTGAGTAAACAACAAGCCAGCCAAATAACTCTGGAGAGAGAGAGAGAGAGAGAGAGAGAGAGAGAGAGAGAGAGAGAGAGAGAGAGAGAGAGAGAGAGAGAGAGAGAGAGACAGGGTCAGAAAGCGAGTGAGGCAGCAAGAGAGAGAGATAGAAAGAGAGAGAGAGAGAGAGAGAGAAACACAAACCCAGGCTCAACCCTGCAGTCACGGACAGGAAGCTGATATTTTCCCAGACTTTTCTTTTCTCTTTTTTTTCCGGAGTCTGATCCGACAATTGAAGCTTCCTCCGAGGGGCTAATAATACAACAGAGCCATTGTGCAACGCGTCGTTTCCCCTCGCCTGATTTAGCAAGAGAGAAGGCGTTTGCATGCAATCTCTCCACTCCCAGGGCGACTGGGTGGAGAGGTAGTGTTTTTTACTGCCATCAGATTGGATTGTCACACCACATCATAATAATGCTCTATTATAGTCTGGCTCAGATGGACGTGCATGCACCCACAACAGCGCAGTGGTAGCCATTGTACAAATCTCCATGTCCTGTGTCTTGTGTTGGCACTGGAGGTTTTGTTGTTTTCAAATCATCATTTGGAGCAGCAGTGCAGCAAGCGTATCAAATATGGGAGATATCTAGTAGGGATGGGACGATATGCTTATCTCACAATATGATTCGATATGCAATATAGGGTTCACGATTCAATACAATCACAATACGAAGTAATGAATAAAAGTTCAGTGACAACAAAGTCTGACTGCAGAATTATGTTTATTTCTGAGACACAAATCTTTCTAGTGATGGCATTGGCTTGCTAGAATGTAAACAACAATTTAAAAATGTCATTACAAAGTGCAAATAATATGGAGATGGATGGAGAACATTGTGAAATTGTGATGGTCATCTCATTTGTGATTACTACAGCAGAATAAAATGGAAATAATATCGCAATTCATTTTTCTGCCCCACGATATGTATCGTCACATTTTTGTATCACGATATATTGAATTTCAATATATCATCCCATCCCTAGTATCTAGACACAAAGGTCTCCATCCTATGTGTGTTTTGCATTAATACTGCAAGATTTTCAAAGCAATTCCTCTTGGAGAGTAAGAGTGAAGCTAAAGGGGATGGATAAAGCCTTATACATACTGGTAACACATGTAGCCATTGCAGATGTCCAGTACAGCAACAGTGCAGCAAGCATTTAAAAAAAAGTGGTATTCTATGATGGCTGCATCTGTAGAAATGTATACTTATAATTTGCATACAGGCTCATTAAATCATATGATTTATGGTTCCGGTAGAGACCCACTAGAGATAGGTTAAGACACACCAGAGTGTAAGAAACACTATGATGTTTTGATGCATGAGCACAATTATTGATACATATCTAAAAAGCTGTTCGATCATCAACTTCATACAAATGGGTAGTTTCAGCCAAGCAATCTGATTGGTCAAAGATGTGTTCCAATCAGGCTATAAAGCATCGCTAGACATCTTCTTCTTTGAACCTGTTTTTTTTTTTGTTCTTATATACAGTACAGAAAAGATATATACAGAACTTCTATACAGAATCCATATGTTGGTACATGGTTGGTTGCATCAAACTTCGGTGACACCAAACTCACACAATCACTACAAAGAATGTCCTTAGGTGTTTTTGCTATACTGAACTATATTGAACACAGGTGGATTGATTGTTTCATTGATTACTAATTAATAGATTGCTTGCGTTCATGACTGATTTGCTTTTCAAATGATGCTGCTTAAACTAATTACTTGAACGAGACACACAACGCTGTGGGAACAAGAGCTCCACATGGTGAGATTATGAAAACACTGGTGTCTACCTTTCAATTTCTATGGACAACATGAGTGGCTCTACCTTATTCACATGGCCATTTTGAACACTCGGGGTGGGAAACTCTACCTGGAAGATCGGCATAAATCTAGCGTTACTTCAACACATAAGTGAGGACTTCAGAGAGACGAACAGTTACCAGATTAATTAGCAAAATTGACAACAGCTGCCTGAATTTGGCGGGAAGTTAGCTAGTTAGCTTACTAGTTATTTAGCTACGAGCTAGCTGCCTAGACTAGACTCTGGTAGGTAGAGATAATGGGCCAAATACATTAAAATGTGAACTGATATCCCTCTGATTCTTGAGATACATTTGTTTCTGATATGTTTTTCAGTGTGAATCTGTGAAATACTAAGTGTAGAGCAGCTGGACCTGCTCTTCCAGGTGGAGTTTCCCACCCTGAGGGGCGAATTCACAAAGAATGGATTGCGGCCGCTAATAGCACCATGAATTGCGTATCATTTGCAACCGCTATTTGCTCCGTCTCAAGGACCGATTCACAAAAGATATTGCACTAATGATATGCCAGCGCAAACACGCCCATAACCTGTTGCAACTGAGTGCAATTTGCACCTGTTTTGCGTCTGATTGCAATTATCAATGTGGCAAAGTATAAATGTTGCCTTAGAGAAAAATGATTTTTTTAGACCACGAGCTGCAAGTCCTGACAGACGAGGTGCAGAGGCATTCCTCAAAACTTCAGGCAAGAAATTTAACCGGGACTGCGAGAAACCATATTTGGGATTTAATATCCCAGTCTGTCAGTGCTGTTGGTGTTTCCAAATGCACACCTTCAGACTGCAAAAGAAGATGGCATGATTTGAAGCGGAGAACAAAGGAGAATGTAGGGGAGCTTTATTCATTTATTTTTCATGACACAATTGCATCCTGTCACTGCATCCTTTGTTTGTCATTGCATCTCACTGCATCCCAAAATAAACTAGAAGGGCACTCGGAGAGCGCAGACCTCCGCCAAGGCCAATCCAGTCTTCTATGATATGCAAATGTGCAAGCGCAACCAATATACGGATCCGCTCCAAAATTTAATGGGTTCTTCCTTGGCCCATGCTACACCCTTCCACCAAGTTTCATGAAAATCGGGCCAGTAGTTTTTCCGTAATCCTGCTGACAGACAGACAAACACACACACAAACAAATGGCATCGAAAACATAACCTCCTTGGCAGAGGTAATACTGTAAATGAGTTTGAGCGGGGCTGTCCATGGTGCTGAATCTTTAGGCCAAAATAAAGCCCACTGTTCTGACTAGTGAGATAAGTGAAAATATTTTCATAGTGAGAAATTGAGTTGTATTGATTGTTTGGTTGTACTGATTTATTTGCTTTTGTTTGTGAAGCAATCTGTGTTAAAGTTCTATAGTAATAATAATAATAATAATGTCAAAATATTATTTACAGACTGTATTTACAGACAATTTTATTTTTTAGGTCACACAAAGGTGGAATTGTTGCAGAGACATTTGCAAGGTCAATTCAATTCAATTCTCAGTTAAATCAACAAGTGATAAAGTCTGGGCGTGACACCCCTTATAAATGCGCTTCAGTTACCACTAACTCTCTGAAGATGCCAATAATTTCACTCTAACTGCGTGTGTCAATTAGCGCCGCTATTTGCGTGGCAGCGCAGTTAGCGGTGCATTTCACCCTTTGCGAGTGCTTTGTGAATTACACGGTTTCTTTTTGTCTTATTTGCACAGGTTTAGCGTCAGCAAAAGCCGCACAATCCTTTTGTGAATTTGCCCCTGAGTGTTCAAAATGGCCGCCGTGAATGTAAACACATCTTTTCTCATCTGGCTTTCAATACGGTTTGAATTCTAAAGTGGCTTGAGACTTACAACACAAATGACTAAAACCAGCTTAAAATAAATTACCTTACAACTGGCTCCAGCACCTGCCTTCTCATCCACAGCGCACCCTTAACCCCCATACAGCAACAAACAGAGGTAGATGTTGCACTTTGAAGAGTGTTCTAGCTGAAGAGGGAGGCAGAACTGGGCTCTAGCTTTGGCTCACTGCAACCAGAGGCCTCGTTACACTACAAACAATATACTGTATCTCCTCCGAGCCGGAGCTCTCTGATATAACACACTGTCAAGGATGAGATTTTACATTTGAGTATTTGTTTTCCTGGTTTTCTGTGCTGGTTTGGGAGATCGGATCTTTCCCATGATGAAAGTGTAAAATCACGAGGCTCCGCTCTTACGAGGGATGTGAGGAAAAAAATAGATTTTTCGGGAACCAGACGGCATGACATTAATGAGACTAATCACTGTGTATCCCAGCTCACTGCTGATCATCCCCACAGGCAAGGCAAGGCTCCGTCTGTCTGGCCAGGTTGACCAGGTTGTGTGTGTGTGTGTGTGGCCTCGCATGCGGCCCTATCTGTCCGTCTGTCTGCTCGCCTAGTCTTGCTGTTTATCTCTATGTTTGGCTAACCATGCATCTTTCATTCTATCAAGTTTATCAATCGGTGTGTGTGTGTGCATGTGTGTGTGTCCATGGGTGAAATGACCACTGGGCTTCCTGCTGCGTTGACCACATGCTCCACTCCATTCCCCTTTCATTCAGTCCCCCTATTTACCCCGAATGGCCACTCTACCTTGACCACCCATGTTGTTCTCTCTGGCCCGGCCTCTCGGTGCTCACTGAATGGTCACATTATTCAGGCTTTTCCATCCTTGGGGCTCGGGGCCCCATGTGGAGTCCCAGCAGGTGACGGTGGTGTCCCTTGAAAAATTAAAGTAGTAATCTACGCCATTTTCATATTAATAAATGTCCATTTTTATTTCTTGCTGTTGCCAGTTCATATAACACAGTGGTGATTCAGCCTATATCCAGTTCATGAAAGCTTTAACATTTGCTGTTCTAAAAGACCTACCAGACTCCACTTCACCACTTCACCACTTTAATTTAAGGGTAATGATTTTGGATGGTAATGATAATGGATAGCGATTGTGAGAAACATCACAGACTGTGCAGAAACCACTACAAAAGCCCCTCCCTTCTCTCTCTCTCTCTCTCTCTCTCTCTCTCTCTCTCCCTCTCCTTTCACAGCCACATTCCTCAGTAGTCAGACACAATAAAGGACTAATTTGTCTTGGCCAGAGCTTTGCGGGGGCAGATACCTGACCAGTAGGCCATATGGTCAGTGAGAGTCAAGTGTGTGTGTGTATGTGCGTGCGCGTGTGTGTGTGTGTGCGCGCGTGTGTGTGTGTGCGCACTCACCTGTCTGAATCTGACTTTGTTTCTGTGTGAGCATGTGCAAGGGCAGGGGTTATGCGTGTACGCATACCCATTTGCCGTGTGTGTGTGTGTGCGTGCATGCGCGCCAAGTGTGTTCTTTTGCCCATGTCTTCTCATTATGGCACTAATTACCAGGGGTGTGGACTTGAAAGGACCGGAGATTTCGAGTCTAGACGCAGCAGGTGAACCTGCCTGTCCTGGTCTACGCTGATCCGGATGATTAGAAGGTGTGTCGCCAGTGACACACAGTCCAAAAAACAAAAAAGCGCTGGCATGGCGAGCGAGTTTGTTTTCCCTGCTGCTTTTGTTTTAACACAGTTGAACACGGACGCCAAGAAAGAGCTCTAAATAAAAGCAGTGTTGTGTATTTTTTTTAGCTTTGGCTCCTGTGAATCATATTGCATTGTAGAGGTGCCAAGAACAAAACTTGAATTTACTGTCTGCATACTTCAACCACTGTCAAGTGAAACAATAAATGAGCTTGTTTTAGCAGTTAGAATAGTCAAGTCAAGTCAAGTTTATTTATTTATATAGCCCTTTATCACAAGCATGTCTCAGAGGGCTTTACAGAGAATGTGTCTAGCTAGGTCTAACTAAACACAATCAGTGGTAAACAAAATTTTGTAGGACAGCATGATGAAAAACACAAGGTAGGTAGGAGCAGATTTAGCGAGACAAACAATCTACCTATTCTATACAGCCTAACCTACCCGGCACCCCAGCCTTAGACCCTAAATGCACACAAGGAAAAACTCCCAGGAAAAAACTTGGAAGAAACCTTGGGCGGGCTGAGGCAGATAGGGATCCCCCCCCGGGACGGCTTAGAGTGCAATAGGTGCCGGGCAAAACATTGACAGAGTCATGGGCAACAATGATGACAAGAGAAAACAGAGAGAGACAAAAGAAGGGGAGGAGCATGCGGCGGTGGGGGGGGGCTGAGGCCAGCAGTAAAGGAGCGAGGGCAGCAGTCGTAAATCAGCGTCCAGGTGGGAGCAGCGGAAAGGAAGAGCAAGGCAGCACTGACGACGAAGAGCCAGGGCAGCACCCGTCACTGCCAGGTAGAACACTGACCTGGAGTCAGAGAGGAGGAGAGAGAGGAAGCCGCGTACACACACACAACACACCCAGACACACACACACGTAAAGAAGAAGGGGGGAAACAGCTGCAAACAGAACACACAGGGTCAGAGACACAAAAGGGGGCAGCAGCATCAGGGATGTGGAAGGGACCGAGGCCGGCGCTGACGACCACTGGACTGCACCGGAGTCTGAAGGGGGGAGAGAGTAAGGGGAGAAGCAGCAGCAGCAGAACACAAGACAGACACGTTGGGTGGGAGCAGGACCGGGCCGGCGCCGACGACCGGCCGGAGCAACACCTGTCCACTGGCAGGTGGAGCACTGGACCAGAGTCTGAGGAAGGGGAGAGAAGACAGCTGCACACAGAACACACGGAGTCAGAGCACATCGGGTGGGAGCGGCAGCAGGGATGGGACTAAGGCATGCACTGGCGACCACTGCACTGCACCGGGGTCTGAGAAAGGGGGGAGAGACAGGTACACACAAAGACAATGAACACACGGAGAGAGAGAGATCCAGGTGGGAGCAGCGTCAGGGATGGGACTAAGGCCAGCACCGAAGACCATCAGGGTCAGAGGAATCTGAGAAAGGGAGGAGAAAACCAGCCGCGCACACACACACACACACACAGAGTGTACAGCTTTTTTTTTTTTTTAACCTTTTTTTAGTGCAAAATGTTCCCAAATGATCCCATTCCACTCTGGACATCTTAACCTCTGTAATGGTTTCCCTTTGCTGATCCAAACCTTCCCGTACAATTGGGCCCATAAATGAAGGGCATGTTGCTGATATAAACCTCATTCGAAACAATTGGACTAAGTGCCGGTGCCTCCCTGCTAAACATTCACTTGTGCCCTCTTTAAACTTTCTTCCAGTCTCTATTTAAAGGGCAGACGCTAGTAAACCTAGCCAGCTGTCTGCGCTCCCTCTCTCTCTGTAAACCCACCCAGCTGTCTGCCCTCCACCTCTGACCTTGTTTTGACGAACAGTGTATGCGTGTGTGTGTGTGTGTGTGTGTGTGTGTGTGTCAGGGGGCTTTCAGAGCGACCCCTGACCTTTTGTGACTGACAGGCTAAATCTAGCCACCCGCCCTCCTTCTCTCCCCCTCTCTTCTCCCTCTCTCCCCTCTGTTTCCTGACTGATAGCCTGTCAGTGGGACAAGCTCTCTGCCTCTGTGTGTGTGTGTGTGTGTGTGTGTGTGTGTGAGCGAGAGAGAGAGGGAGCATGTTCAAGTGTGTGTTTGTGTGGCAAGGTGAAGGTGTGCGCGCAGTCTGAGAGGGTTGGAGAAGGAGACACTGTCCAGACATTTCAAAAATAACAACCCATAGCTGTGGAGCGGCGTGTGTGTGTGTGTGTGTGTGTGTGTATGTGTGCGTAGGCGGAAGAGTATCTGGTAATTATTTAGTCAGGCTTCAACCTCTGACCCCGTCTCTTGACCTTTCACATCCTGTCCAACCGGGGAGAAGACAGACACACACATACACACACAGAGACGCACACACACACTCGAGCATTCTCTGTCTCTCACACACACACTGGGGTTTAAGGGGTTTGTGTTTGTGTGGGCTGAGAGTAAATACAGAGGTTTAGGGATTTAGGGGTTTGGAAGGCTGCTAACGTGAGTAGGTCAGGGCAGAAAAACATGACAGGACTTTGAAGGAATGTGGGCAGAAATGATACAACATGTGTTAAATATACTGTTAACATGGCATTAATTAACACACAGTTAGAGACTGTCGGGAGTGGGGGGGTATAGAGGCAATAGTGGGATATATTGAGAAATTGAGACTGAAGTGAACTATTATCGAAAGGTTTTTGATTATTACTGCCAATAACATTGCTGTTTATTAGGGATGGGACGCTATATCGAAATTCAATATATCGCGATACAAAAAATGTGACGATACGTATCGTGGGGCAGAAAAATGAATCGTGATATTAGCTCCATGTTATTCTGCTGTAGTAATCACAATGAGACGGCTTGACCATCACAATTTCACAAACTTTCCATCCGAATTATATTATTGTCACTTTGTAATGACATTTTTAAATTGTTGTTTACATTCTAGCAGCCAATGCCATTGCTAAAAAGATTTGTGGCTCAGAAATAAACAGAATTCTGCACAGTCAGACTTGAACAGTTGAACTTTTATTTATTACATCATATCGTGGTTATACTGAATCGTGAACCTCATATGGCGTACTGAATCGTATCATGAGATAAGCAGATCGTCCCATCCCCATTCTCTACAGCACCAGCCATTCTGGTGCATGTCAAGAAAATTACCTCAAAAAGATACACTATATCGTTTCTTTCCTGTCAGGACAATAAAGCATATTTGAATCGAATGGGATCGGGAGAAACAAAGATGGAGAGACCCGGACAAAGAGAGTCTGTATGTGGCAGAGAAAGGAATAAATGACAGAAGTAAAGGAGAGGAAAAGCAGCCGGAGTAGCTCTGGGCTCTCTCCCTGCTGGACCGTTACATTACTTTGTTCTTTTGTGATAACATCTAGCCAGAGCCTCTTATTAGCCCTCATTAAGCCCTGTCTAGGCCCTGCGTGTGTGTGCGTGTGTGTGTGTGCAGCAAAAATGCAGCAGTGGTACAGAAAGCATGTTCCCTTTCTTTCTGTAGTGTAGAGTATCAACTACAGCTGGAATGCCATCATAAAATTAAATTTTATATGCATTTTTTTCATGAGAGGAAGGATGGTTAACTTTTTTTTAAACATGAACTTTTTGTTTGGATCTGATTTGGATGTGAGTGATTCCACTTGTTCTTTGCGGTGGCCATTTCTATAACCATATTGTACCATTGTAAATATTCCTGCAATGATGGCTATAAAGATCATCTGTAATAAAATGATCCTTCAAAATCAAACAAAATAAGGCATGTGTTGGCACATAATAGGATTTATTTCACAAGTGTTCCCGAGTTACCAAGCATTAAAAGACAGACAATAAAACAGAATGCAGCGGTGTAAAAAAACAGAATCAAAACAATAAAAATACAATAACAGTGAAGTGGAATTCAATAAAATCACATGAAAGAACAGCAGACTCAATTATGGTCAGGCTTGAGTTTTGCCCGAGGGGAAAAACTTTTTGTTTTTAACTGCTGGGGCTGGGTGAATGGGTTGACTTGGTGGTTGTGGAGAAGGGACTTGTTTGGGCGGTGGTGTGTGTGTGTGTGTGTGTGTGTGTGTGTGTGTGTGTGCATGAGGGTGTATGTTTGTATGTGGATGTTAACTGTCAGTGTATATAAGCCAAACAGCCCCTATCCATAGTCCAAGCATGAACTTGGACTCACTCCCCTCTCCAATCTTCTTCTCAACACTTAAACTGACACAATACTTTTTTAGATGAGTAATGTCAGAGGCAGCTCTCACTCATTCTTACTTGCTTAGCTTTTTAGAGTTATTCTTGTATCACTATTTTGCAGTATAGAACGTAAACAGCTATGTTGCAACAGCCACTAAATATATTCTTGGCAACTAAATCATTGACTACTTTTTACATTACACTTCACTTTTTCCTTGAGTAATTTCCTGGTCAGCAACGCCTCCTCTTCCCCGGATACTTTAAAGGTTAAATGTGTAATATTTCTGCTTTACTGAAGCATAATATGACTATATCAGCAGAGGTTCCCGAGTGGTAGTGAGTGAAATAAAGTGAACAGCCACGCGCTGCGGAGATCTCTGCATTCAAAACCACAGGAGCGGGCCGAGGCTAATGTTTTTGTTGTTCCACAAGCTAATGTTATGCAGCTATCTTGACTAGCTAGCCTTCTAGCTAACCAATAGCAACAATAAGTGGCTTGTAAATAATACTTTCGCCATTACCGATTATGTTAGCTAACCTCGCTAAAAATCTCCTACACGTTTTCTAATTCAGTATTTTGTTATTATGTTCAATGTTAGCCTTTGTTACGGCTACCACCTCTGCGCTGCTTCTAGAGAGAACGTCAGACCAAGGTCCATTGAACACTCTGGCAATTTGTTTCTGCCTTGCTTATCGGCAAAAAACACACATCGGAAAATATAACTTGAGACTTTATTATTAACCGGTAGGGTGTTCTGCTAAATTCAGCATGTATATCCTCCAAACAGCTCAAATTTTAACACACTGGCACATTTATGGGCCAGGGAAGTGGTGTTGCTTCACACACAAAGCGACTTCTTACCTTCGATATGTTCTATAAATCCAGGAATCAGGAATCGCGGTAATGTCAGTATCCTAATCACAGCAAGCGTCCATCCAACAGAAAAAATGTGCTAGCTTGGTAAAACATGATAGAACGTTCATTGTTGATTCTGAAGCAGTCCCTTGGTATTTCTAACCAGCGCCATCAATGATGGTCTTGCTCTATGGAAGGTAGCGGGGGGTGGGGGGTGGGAGGGGTTTTGGCAGCGGAGTAGAGGCCAAGCCTTGATATGTTGTAATGACATTGCGATAGAGGCCAGCATTGGACCAGAAATTACACATAGACCCTTTAACTTTAGCAGAGTATGTCTATTGAATATTATCATATTCGTCTATTTTGCTCACATGGGATGTTCCCAAAGTTCCCAAAGGTGTTACTTGTCAAGGCTGCAGCTGTGGGCTTGTTCAATGTCACCTCGCACCAGACCCGACCCCCGTGACCTTTGACCTTTGGAGAGCTGACCCTTGACCCTGACAGGTCCTAATGGCGAGGAGAGGACAGATGGAAACACACATACGCGTAAAGACAGACACACACACGCACACACAAACACACACAGGCACACAGTCACATGGGCAAACGCCAAGGCACACTAATAGAGTGGAAGGGGTTGGTCTTTGGGCCTGTGGAGTGACAGGAGAAAGATGGGGGCACAGGCACACACACACACACACACACACACACAGCCCGGCTTACACAGGAAACTGCTGAGACATGCGGGTCAGGTCTGCTTCCATGTTTATGGATCCAGCAGACATAGAGACAGGCAGACAAACACACATGCACACACACACTCACTGTGTATAATCAATTTTCTCTGTTTCATATGTTCTTGGGCAAAGTTTTAGCTAAGCCAACATTTTCTGTGTGACAAAGTAGTAGCTGTCTTTTTCCAACAGCGAACTACAGGACAACTTGACTTTGGTTCATTACTGCTTTTTTTTTTTTTTTACTACAGAGCATGTATGAAAATCTGCACTATAGCACATACATGCATGCTGGTACATATGTGCACCTCACCTAAATGAGTTTTCTGAAGGTTAAACTGGACACAAACTAATTTGCTCCGGCCTCCGAGGACTTCCCGCTCCCCAAAATAATGAGCCTTGTAGTTTACCCTTTACTAAATCTCCCCAGTAGACCACAGATGGCCTTTCAATTACCGAGCTAAAACATGCAGACTGGCAACGCATGGCATTATCAATGAACATGCTAGGGGGAACACATTCTTAGTTCTTTGTGAGCACACACACACACACATTTGCAGACACAAGAATGCAAACATAGGGCATACAAATGCACACACATATGGACACACACACACACACGGGGACAGATTACTTTATTTATTTGCTTAGCATGCAATCTTTGTTAGGGTCACCCCTCCTCACCCCTGCAGGGCACCGATCTATAAACCGAGCCCCCTGGGAAACAGTCAAAAGCCTAAGTATGTGTAGAGTGATCTGAAGTCAGTGTCTGTTTTGCTGTCGACTCATTCACATTGTAATGGAGTTTTCACATTCAAAGATAAATACAGCATGAGGCAAAAGAACAGACTGTCAGCTTTGGATTCTGGGGCTTTCGACTCCGTGTCACATCATGTTAAGACATGCTAAAACAATCACAGAGGTGGATCAAATGGATGGGGAGGGGAAGATTCATTTCCCCCACAAATCAAAATTATGACAAGTTAAAGATTTTTTTTGATGGCTCGTTCTTAAGTGTGTGTACACTGACTGAAAAAACTACAATGTTGGCAGTAGTTCACAGAAGATCTGTCTGGACTGGGCTGCACATTGAAGCACAGGGATCAAGGAGCTGTTTAACAGTTTATTGAAGATCATGACGCATGCATTGGATGGATGATTTTGTCTGTGTAAAAATAAAGCAAATCAGTAAAATGTAACAGCAAAGCAGGGAGTATTTCAACAAAGGTTCAACAAAGGTTATCATTATCTTTCCAACTTACATCATGTAATGTATCCATAAACTTGGTAGTCTCTTCAATGCTGACAATTCATAGGGATCTAAAAACAACACAATTATTTAAGTATTCAACCAAATAATGAAAAATTAACTGAAAGAGGGTGGTGACTTGTGATTTTTAGCACAATGTACTGTACTGTACTCAATGTACTGTACAGTATATACAGTATATACAATGAGATTAACCCAACCCTAAAATGTGACTTTTTGCATTTTGGTAAAAAATTGCTTGCTCTTGCCATCTTATCCTTCAAGGCATAAACCAAGGTTTTTGGGAGATTTGCCTTCTGGTCAACTTACCCGTTAAGTGATGAGTAAACAGACACCAAAATCATCCATGTGTCTGTGTATGTTATTCACTGCGGTGCACCACTCTAACTCTTAAACTATGTTGAATGATAATAAGCCACTAGCATTATTGAAACTAAAATGTTGTTAGTGTTTTTTGTTATATAGCCAGTAGATTATTCAAATTTAAAAATGAAATATCATTGACTCAATATAGCTGGCATAGCCGATTTATTTACTATTACTAACTATTTCAGTTAAGCAACCATGTATTCATCCACTGCGCAGTGATTTTTAGCTGTACACAGGTTCTCATCACCCACCACCTTCACTTCATATGAAAACAGGGAAAGTAGTCCTGGGTAATTCAAAACAATGTGTTATTTTTTTAATTCATAGTACATGTAAATTTTACCAATCTCCTTAGCCGCATATCATTTAAGATTACTTACCATTGGAGTGAATGATCTACTGGGGACACATGGGTGATTTTGGTGTCTATGTTTTCATCGCTTATTGGGTGACGAATCTCCCAAAAACTCTGTATATTCCTTTAATTTAAACACAAACAAAAGGTTACTCAACCATAGAAAGATAAAGCTTTGGATGCAATACTTTTTATCATGCCCAGCTTTGCTGATGGTGCCCCCATAGTTTTCTTGTATCTGTCATTCAAGAAAAAAAAATCTGCACATATATAATAATATTAATGGAATAGATGCTGGATGGATGCGGGAAGCATTCGCGATGGGGAACCTCTGCAAAGACTATAAAAGCATGCGATGGATAAATATTACTTTTGAATGCGTTCTGTGAAGCTATGAAATGTTTGTCTAAATTTGTCTCTTTTTGAAATAGGCTCACACTGTGACATGAGGAGATGAGGAAGTTGGGGAGAAGGCGTACATATGCAAGTCCTACTGTTCAGGAATATATAATTCTCTATTGATATGCTAAAAAGACATTTGGGATTGGGGTTTTAAAGGCTGATATCCACCAGGGAGTTGTGGGCTAGCGGAGGGTAGCTGCATAATCAGCTCCACCATCAGCTAGCTGATGTTCTGCATAATAGAGATGGGATTTCTGGGTCAGCGTGTGTGTGTGTGTGTCTGTGTGTTTGTCCATTCATTTGCATGGTGTGTGCATGTCTGCGTGCGTCCTATCTGCATGTGTATGCATGTGTGCATCCTATGTCTGTGTGCTTATCTTTGTGTGTGTGTGTGTGTGCGTGTGTGTGTGTGTGTGTGTGTGTGTGTATGTGTGTGTGTCAGGGGCAGTGACCTCTCTCCCCACAGGGAGTAGGGTCCCTGTCTCATTAGGGGACAGAGATTGAGAGTGAGACAGAGAGACGGACAAACAGACAGGAAAGGAGAGAGAGGAAAAAATTGGAAGATGGGGAGAATGAAAGAAAGAGAGTGAGACAGAGAATGCATTAAGAGGTTAAAGGTCGCTCATCTATTACCACAATGAGCAGGAAAGGCCATGGCAGAGGATGTCTTAGGGTTTTCTGATACACACACACAGGCACACACACACACACACACACACACACATACACACACGTACAAAATATACTCACACACCTCCTACTCCGCTCTATATGTCACAATCCAGACTTGACTATGGTTTAATTGAATCAAGAGGGTGTGTGTGGGCGTTTGAGGTTTAAGGAAGAGGGAAGGAGTTGGTTTTATAGAGTGTGGGGGTGGATGGTACAGAAGTGTGTGTGTGTGTGTGTGTGTGGAGAGAGAGAGAGAGAGAGAGAGAGAGAGAGAGAGGGAATCTGATTGTCAGCTTGCGTGTGTGTATAAGTGTATCCAGGCCTCTCTCTCGTTTTTTGTGTGTAGAGGCATGTGTGTGTGTGTGTGTATAATGTGTGTGTGTACATGTGCGTATAGGATTACTCAAGCCTCCAGAGTCTTGAGTCATTCTGCATGCCCAATGAAACAGAAGGCAGGCAGAAACTTCTTTAAGTTTCTCATAGAACATTATGTTTTATTCTCATGGAGCGAGGCCAAGTTCATATAAGTGACTTCCAGAGAGAGAGAGAGAGAGAGAGAGGGGGAGAGAGAGAGAGAGAGAGAGAGAGAGAGAGAGAGAGAGAGAGAGGCAGCTATGAGACAATGAAAATCAAAGGACAATATAGAGTTGCATTGTTTTTTGTTCATATAGCATTCATGCCATTAAAGCATACTGAAATCAAAGCCAGAAAAGCGGAGATGGAGAGTGACAGAGACAGAGGAGGAGCAAGAAAATGTGGAGAGAGGGCAAGAGAGAGAGAGGTAGAAGGATGGAGAAATGATGAGTGAATCAGATGGCATTATAATCCTGGAAAAAAAGAAGAAAAAGAGTAGCACTGAAGTACAAAGCAACCACAACAGAAGCACTAAACCTCGACAAAGCCCACCAGCCCATGATCACAGGGCGATGCGGTTTATCTGGCAGGACGTTCCTACACTTATTACAGTCATAATCTGAACTCCTCCTGTATTCATATTACAGCGGTTAGATGTACACATGCCTCTACACAGGCCAAGAAGATCAGGTTCTTTAACCATTTGTGGCACAGATCTGATTTTTCGTGCTAAATATCATATTTTCTTTAGGGTCCCAGTGGCTCAATGGGCTAAGATACATACCATTGCCCTCCATTTCCCAGTTTTCCTGTCAATTTCCACTATATAGTGTCTAATAATGACAGATGTACTATTACAATTACATGTTTAATGTGTTTAAGTAGTACAAAGAGTTAGGGTTTCAATTTAGACAATACACTGGCATTAACAAACATGTGTAACAACATTACTTAATGCAGTTGTTCATGTGCATTTATCATTAACTAATCTTTGTTAATGCTGTCATTCATGTTTAATTCATGTTAGTAAACACATTAGTTAACATTATTAACAGACATGTATAACAGTATTACTTAATGCAGTTGTTTATTGTGCATTTACTATGAACTCATCTTTGTTAATGTCATTGTTCATGCTTAAATCATGTTAATAAACACATTAGTTAACATTGTTAACAAACATTTATAACAACATTAATGCAGTTGTTCATGTGCATTTAACATTACCTACTCTTTGTTAATGTTGTTATTCATGTTTAATTCATGTTAATAAACACATTAGTTCACATTATTAACAAACATGTACAACAACATCAATTAATGCAGTTGTTCATGTGCATTCAACATTACCTAATCTTTGAGAATGTTGTTATTCATGTTCGTAAGTGCATTAGGTAACATTAGTTAATGAACACTTTATGTAAAGTTACCCAATTATCCTTAAAACATCATATTTTCTGTTTTTTTTTATTTACAGTGCCTATTAGAATGGTTATAGGCAGATATCACGCCATTATACCAGTGCCAACATTATTTATAGATGTGTATTGCCGGTAAGAAAGTGAAAGATGGGGTGGGTCAGGGACGGGGGAAAGAGAGATGGACATGGAGAGAAAGAAACGGAGAGAAATGATAGAGAAGAAGCAGAGCGTTGGAGCGAGAAACAGACACAGAGCAAGGACAGAGACGGAGGGAGAGTCAGAGACTGAAAAAAAGAGAGGGGGAGAGAATTAAAGAAACCACAACAGAAGTGCAAACCCCACTAAGTCCCCCCTCTCTTATGATGGAGGGGTGTGGTGTTGGGGATCTGGCACAACTTCCTACAGTACAGCCCCATTCTAAACATCTCATATATACACCCTGTCAGAGACAAAGTCACTGCTAACCACATCACAACGTGTGTGTGTGTGTGTGTGTGTGTGTGTGTGCGGTTAGCTCAGCTGCTCCCAGGCTCCCAGAAAGCATACGCTGCCTGAGCGTGTCAGAGCCGTCTCTTGATCTCATCTGTCTTTTTATTGCCTAATCCCTGTCTCTCTTCTCTTCCCTTCCTTCCTCCTTATGTCCTTCCCTCTCTTTCTTCCTCTCCCCCCTCTCTCTCTTTCCTTCATCTTCTCCCTTCATTCCCCCCCCCCTCGCTCTCTCTTTAAGGTTTGAATATTACCTCAGCTGCTTTGGCAACATAGGTTCCTTTCCTGTCATGCCAGTAAAGGTTTCCCCCTTTCCTGCCCTCCCACATCTCTCTCTCTCTCTCTCTCTCTCTCTCTTTCTCTCTCTCTCTCTCTCTCTCTCTCTCTCTCTGTAGGTTTGATATCTGTCCAAACACATTAACCCATTCCGACTGTTCCCGCCATAGTTGAGTTTCGCATATAGTAGCCGGCCCACTGGCCCACCATATGGGTCAGTTCTGCGCTATCCCAAAGGGCTGAGTATGAAACTAAGGTTTGCTCATGAATGTTTCATTCTAGTCTACATAACTCAGCTCTTTGGTAGCACACACACACACCGACTGTGTGATTACAAAACACTGTCTGTTTCGCTCCCGTTCCTTTTTTACTCTCTGTTTATGTCTCATCTGTCCGTCTCTCTGTCTTTCTCTGTCTCTTTAAATGTGTCGCTCCTTCGCTTGCTGTCTCAATTCATGAAAATAACATCAAGACATATCACCATCTCAGTGCATTCTCTCTCTCTCTCTCTCTCTCTCTCTCTCTCTCTCTCTCAGTTCAATTCAGTTTGTTTTATTGGTTTGTTGGCATGAATGCTGGATGAAGAGTATTGCCAAAGCACCTAAATACAGTTGCGTAAAAAGTAATAAAAATAAATGACTACCACATAACAATAAACATCTCTCTCTCTCTCTCTCTCTCTCTCTCTCTCTCTCTCTCTCTCTCTCCTCTTCTTTCTCCATCTGATATCATGTATCAGAGTATCTGTCCATAAACATCAGACAATGGCTGTTTCTCAATCATCCGCCCCTTCCTTTCACTTCACTTTGCCCCGAGTTGGTCTTTACTGGCAGTTATGGTCTGACATGAACGCTGACTTTGGATAAGAGTGTCAGCCTAGGGCTTTAATTGTAATTGCGCTGAATGACTACTTCATCAGTTGTGGCACCAACATCAGCTCCAAAAGCTGCCATGAAGTTTTAGCTGCGGCCCTAAGCGAAGACACCGCTGCGTTATGAGTCAGCTCTCTCTCTCTCTCTCTCTCTGTCTCTCTCTCTCTCTCTCTCTCTCTCTCGACTCATAAACTTGAAAATAGTTAGTGTGTTTCCATGCCGGTTCGAATGCCTATTTCTGCATCAGTTGTGGTCCAACCTCAGTTCTGACTCCTTCACTTGGAGCCACCACTACTGTGCATGAGTCAGGTTCCCTTCGCCATTTATAACCATTGTGCTGAACAGACATTTGCCCCATAAATGTTTGCTGGTGTCTCCACCCTTTGGGCAGATATCTGACTCTTTTAAACCTGGGACTCAGATTGAACACGTTTGGACTCTGGGTCATTAACATATACTAGGACCCATGTCATGATAACCCATTTTGGATCTGGACTCAAAACAGTACAGTGTACACCACTCAGCCTCATGCGAATTATTAGGAACTCATCCCCTGTTATGGCTTCTTGCTGAAAAATCCGGCATAATCTCATAATCTCCCTTATGTTCTCTCTCTTTCATGCCCTCTCACTTAGTCTCTGCCTCTTCATCTCTCTCTCTGTCTGTGCCTCTCTCTTGCTTAGCTGTTTTTATTTCTGCAGCAACCACCAGTGTGGATGAGTCAGGTCCTCTTATCTGTTTCGTGGAGTCTCTCTCTCTCTCTCTCTCTCTCTCTCTCCCTCTCTCTCTCTGTCAGGTCCTCTTAGCCGTTTAGCAGAGTGTGAAACAGACAGACGATGCCCATGAATGATGAATGATGACTCTAGGCCTGTCTTGGGCCAACAGAATGCATAATACAGCGCAGATACAGTGACTCCGGTTCTCTCCAGTAGAAACATGGTGCGAGTTGGCATTTCTTGGCAGAGCTGCCCCTCAGCAAGGAATTAAAGGGGGAATCCACCCCAAAATGAAACTCACATATGTCGGTCCTGCAGTCTTGGATAGTTCAGGTTTTTTTTGTATTTTTGTGAATATGAATAGGTTTCAATAGGAGACGAGAGTCACAGCAGAGATGGAGAGAGAGTTTTTAACTAGAACCATATCCATGTACCCAACCTCTCTGGGTATTGCAGCATGCATGAAGTCAGTCTTTCACTTTCTGTCAATGAAGCAACTCCAACTGCCGACTTTTGACTACAGCGGCAGTAAATTAATGCACTAAACATACTAGTCAAGAGTCATTTTGTTTCTTTCAAAATCATAGGAACAGCACATTCACATCTCATTTTAGGGTGGATTTCGCCTTCTTTATCTTGTTGACTTGTAAGGATTTCAGTGGCTGACAACTTCAACTGACAATCCATGTACTCCACTTTGCTCCCCAGGACCAACACTATCCATAATGCACCACTAAAAGTCGCTTGTGACCCCCCTCCTGAAAATTATACCTGAATCTCGTTGTGCGATTCAGCATGAATTATGAATCCGCGTTTAAAGCGTATTACTTGTGAAGGTTTCAGAAGGATGTTTTTGACCTTTCAAAACACTCCCCAAAAAAGATGTTGGGTGTGCATGTGTTCCTGTGTGTGTGTGTGTCTGTAGGGGGAGGGGGGGGGGGTATGTTTGCTTGCCTGTATGTGTGTGTTCCTGTGTGTATCTGAGTGTGTGTGCATGGTTGTACCGAGGGTGTACAGACATGTTTGCATGCCTGTGCGTCTGTGTTTCTGCAAGCGTCTGTGCATGCCGGCACGTAGGTGCACTGGCTGTCTGTGCTCTGGTGTGTGCAGTTGTGCTTGTGTGTGTGTGTGTGTGTGTGTGCTGGCAAGTGTGCGCTTGGGCGATGGGATCAGTGTGTGTGCATGCTTGGAAATGTGTGCCTGATTTTGTGTGTGTGTGTGTGTCTGTGTGTTCCTAGTATGTAGGTCACCAATATATTCCTGATGAGGTCTAGTCCTCTGGAGAACTGGCAGATATGAGGGCCTAAATTAGACGCCATTATCTGTGTGTGTGTGTGTGTGTGTGTGTGTGTGTGAGAGAGAGAGAGAAAGAAATAGACACCATTATCATCAGACAAGAGCCTCACAGGCATATGTGTGCAATTTTGTGCACATATATGCTTTTCACATGTGCAAGGCAATGCCATGAGTGTGTTTGTCTGTGCGTAGGTGTTAAATTGCTCACTATTACCAACACGTTGTATGAGTGTGTGCATGTGTTAGAGTGTGTGTGTGTGTGTGCATGTGTGCAAATGAGACACCATTATCATCTGACAAGCTAGTTGCCTGTTACTACTGACCTGGGACTGTAAACCCTCAGTCCTTCAATTTCAGCTGCTGCTGGGAAGCATCTCATCCATATTGTTGTTTTCACTGTTACTAAGCCAAACTGCTAATAAGCCCCAAGTACCACTCCAAGAACACTGTGTGGCCCTGGGCACAACAGTGGCCATGTTTCAAGCTGCGGGCAAATGTAGGGAATATGTCCACGTGATGGGGGTTTGTTGCAAGATGAGCGAACCTGACTGTGCCACAATATGAAATGAGTGGATTCCAATATTTTTTAGTGATGGGAAGATATGCTTATCTCACGATACGATACGATACGATACGATACGATACAATATGATATGATACGATACGATACAATACACAATATGGGGTTCACAATTCGATACAACCACGACACAATGTAATAAATAAAAGTTCAATGACAAAAAAGTAGGACTGTGCAGGATTATGTTTATTTCTGAGCCACAAATCTTTCTAGCGATGGCATTAGCTTGCTAGAATGTAAACAACAATTTAAAAATGTCATTACAAAGTGACAATAATATAATGTGGATGGAGAGCTTGTGAAATTGTGATGGTCAAGCATCTCATTTGTGATTACTACAGCAGAATAAAATGGAGCTAATATCGCGATTCATTTTTCTGCCCCACGATACATATTGTCACATTTTTGTATCGCGATATATTGAATTTCGATATATCTTCCCATCCCTAATATTTTTCGTTGGTTAATGAATATAAGATTAAGAAAGGATATTGGAAGAAGTCAATCAGTTAACATTTTAATAGCCAAAAATCATTTTGGACAACCATCATTGCAGCACAGCTCACAATATACAGTACTTCATGGGTACCTATTGAACTTTTATCATGCATTTTTTGCATGGTTGTAGTTAAAGAACCAAGGACAAGGACAATGAGGTTACATATATATACATACAATGTATACATTTTACTACATTTCCCAAGTAAAATGTGGCTTTCAATATAGCTGCAGATCTAGCAGAGTTTGTCGAAACATTACATGTAATCCCCTCTCATTTCAGAATGTCTACATTTCAAGCCAGCCTACTGTCTGTAAGTCACGGGGACAATACCACATGCAGTCAATCTGTCAAACCAACGCAGAATTTTGCCAGAGCTCAGCCCAAAGTTATATTCAACCCGGGGAGAGATGAATGGGAGTGAGAATGTCTACCTTTGAAAAGCTTCAGGCTTTGACCAAATCATATGCTGTCACTCCTAAGCTTTAGAAGGCCTGCACTTTTCATCAAAGCCCTTGATGGCTACCTTTCACAGCACTGTCGAATACACCCTCAAAAGCTTCCCTCCCTCCTTCCCTCCCTTTCCCCTCCCAAATCTCTTTCTTCTCCCCTCCAATGTCGAATGCCCCCTCTCTTCCCTGCCTCCTCCCCCCTTCCCCCTGCCTCAATCCTTCCATTCCCCATGTCCTTAATCCCTCCCTCCCTCCCCTCCTCAATCAAACCCTCAAATCCCTCCAGGTTTTTTTTTTTCCGTTTTTTTTTGCGTGTGTGTGTGTGTGTGTGCGACTTCAGTACTGTCAAGGTAGATGAAACAAGAGGAATTCAAATTCATCACAGTCGCAACCTGCCATGATAATAATCCACCGCTATTCTTCCCATGTGGCGGGAGGCCGGTGTTACTGGCCTTTTCGGGTATTTATTTGCATATTTGTTTCCCTTTGTTTCTTTTGATGAATTATTTACTGTGGAGTGGAATGACAGCGGAGATCACTGATGATTGCTGTTGCCGGTGGATGGGTGCATCTCTCCTCTTTGTAATTATTCCTTTTTTCCTGATTTTCAATCAAGTTTTGCAGTCATGTTCCCCAGTGACACACACACACACAGGCAAGAAGCAAACAAACACACACACACACATACACATACATTTTTAGCATTGCAAGTGGAACCTTTCCACTGTCTTGTGGGAACGTCGCTTCTTTTGTTGCCTTAATGATTACAGAGGAGGAAGAAAAACAGGAAAAAGAAGGGAGAGAGAGAGAGAAGAGATCAAACGGAAATAAACACCGTAAACAAGAATGTGCTGGGAGGGCCACCTCGCTCACCTCCCACACACACGAGGACAAGTGTACATGCGAACACACACACACACACACACACACACACACACACACACACACACACACACACCCTGCTGTTCAGCATCCAGCCCATCAAGAGACTTGATTAAGAGTAAAATAAAAAACTTAATTCAACAGCACAGTTTGTGATCCTTTTGAAAGTATTCAAAGTTTGAACTCCAAGTCAAAGCGTGGGCTTCCCAGGAGCTTAAGGTCGTATTTGCACATAAAACACAATGTCTTCGGAATTGTAATCACAGTGAGCTGTGAGTCCACATAAGTGCCTTGATTGTAACTCTCAGAAACCATAGTCACAGTGTGTACCCGGGATCTACCGCACACACACTCACACACACACACACACACACACACACACACACACACACGCCACACACTGCCACCCTGTCCCTGTCTTGCCCTATCCAGGAATAACAATGCATAATTCATGTCCCGAAGTCTCGTCTGCAGACAAAAGTCAGCGTTCGCATTTATTATTTATTGAAAACAGCTCACATGATGAATCCTTTAACAAACAGCGCTTCCAGTAAGCACTGTACCTATTGCTTCGTCTTCTGCTTCTTCTTCTTGCTGTTTTTTTGTTTTGGCACGGATTTAAGCGGGCTCGTTAGGGATGGAAGGGGAGGAGAGGAAGAGAGGGGAGAGAAAGAGGGAGAGAGAGAAAGGGGGAGCGAGAGAGGAAACGAGGGCAAAGGATAAAGGAATCGTTTTCGTAAAGGTATGAATTAATGAGAGGCCCGTGCGTCGGAAGCTAATTAATTTTTACAATGAAATGCTTTAGGGACCGAGTTAGAACTTTTAGGACTTCGTTGCGTTTATACAGTGAAAGTTTTGTCATTGCTATCCGGTGGGTGTTTAAAATGACTTAACTGCATTGCAAAAGACTGGAGTTAATGGGCTTATGTCATTGTAAAATCATCTTAACATGGTGCTTTTTATATGCTTGTTGCACTGCTGCTGCATTCTCAAGGGGAATTGCGTTGAAAATCTTGCAGTTTAGCTCAAGGAAAGTGATGAGTGCAAGGACTTCTTCTTGACTTTTAACTTTCTGCAATGTCCACAATCACAGATATATATAAAAAAAGAAAAAACACACTTGTTGTACGGACAATTTGCCTTGAGGGTGGAAGGCAATTTCTCCTAGATTGAAAGGAGTGTTTGCCATCCTATGCTAATGCGATCATCATTTATTCCGGAGTACTTGCATTTTTTATTTTTTTTCTTCTACTCCACCCCTTCACCATCCATCAGCCGTCCAAAGCACTGAGGTATTATCTTTGCAGAGGACTTTATATTCTATCTTCCTTTTAGATGGGTGGACACACACACACACACACACACAATGCACAAGGCCAGATACATACTGTATATCCATGCACTACTTACAACCACATGCACACACAAACACACACTCTCCATCTCTCTCACACACACACACACACACACACACACACATGCACCCGCACACACATCACACAACTATTTTTGTTAAATCAAAAAATCAAATCTGCTCTACCAAAGGTTGAATAATTGATGTGTTATGTTAAAAAAGAAATGAAATAATCATAGCCTGTTGGGTGCTGGAGGAACATCAAACCCGGAGTCGGAGCTTGGCAGGCCGGGCCGGGCTGAGCGGGGTAGGGGCCCCATGTATTTGGGACGGCTGCCCTGTGGAATAATGATGAATAGCAAAGAGTTAGGGGGATTAGGAGATTTCTGTTCTGCACTGTACCTGACACTCTGTGCGTGCCCACCCATGTTTTTTTTACAGCATGACCGTCTTACAATCGATCTCGCATTCATACAGTGAGATTTTTTCAAAATAATTTCGCTCGGTGGGTTGGGGCAGCCTTCCAGCAAAATGGCTAAATGGCTGCGGTAATAAATGATACAAGACGCACCAGAAGCGCCGATCTAATGGGGAGATGTGGAGTAGCCCCCCTGCATAGTTTTCCTTACCATAATTTATCTACAGCGGTAGCCACTATTTAAGTATTTAAACCCAACAGGGCAGCAAGCAAGTGGGACTTTTATAATGGCAAGTGTTTTACATTTTCCAACCATAAGCTCTCCTTTTATTTAGCTTATCGAGGTTAGTGTGGCTGAGATGAAATCCCATTTTCAATAGAGATGAAGCCCTATGTGTGAGGATATACATGTCATTAAAAAGTGCGAATAATAAAAATTCGATAGAGTTTGTGAAATTGTGATGGTCAAGCATCTCATTTGTGATTACTACAGCAGAATAAAATGGAGCTAATATCGCGATTCATTTTTCCGCCCCACGATACGTATTGTCACATTTTTGTATCGCGATATATTGAATTTCGATATATTGTCCCATCCTTACAAAGTAGTAATAAACTTTTTTTTTGGTCTATTTTTTTAGAACTTTGGGGTTGGACATGCACTTTCTTGTGTGCATTTTGTTTTGTGACTTTGCTACTAACTCCTAACATAGTGCTTTTGAATCTCCTTTATCAATACAGACCATTGCCAACAGACTAAATAATGTGTACGCATAGAGTCAAGGGATGAACATACATACTTGACAGCAGCTGGTGGAATGAATACACTAACAACCTTCCACTTTACAGCGCTGTACGCTCACGGCGATGCTTAAATGGAATGATATCTGCTCATTTGCCACTACAGACAAGTGGGCCTCTTTTTTTTTATTGTTATAAAAGCCGGCCATAAATGTATACGTACTGTACATCTCTTTACAGACAGACACACGCTCACACAAACCGCTATGCATCATCTCTTCAAAATGAAGATAAACTGTTTTTACATTCAAGACCACCTTTAACAATCGTCCCTATTTACAATGCAGTGATGAATACATTCATTCCGAGCCCCAACGAGAGCCGTGCAGCCGTGCGTCTCTGACCGATATCTTTCCATGATTGTACGGAGGCTGTAAGGTATAGATTTTTCCATCCGGCAGCAGAGCGATATAAATGTTTATTATTATTATTACAGTGTTCCATCCGCCAGCTGCGTTCCCCCCCCCTTCTTTCAATTTACGTTTAAAGAATGATTTCTGGGAATGAGATGCGGAGGGGTCAAGAGGTGCGTTTGCTCTCGCGTGCTGCGGGGGGGGGGGTTCGGAATTAGGATTTTATAGATACTTAGAGATACATACAAATAAGGGACATGTGATGAGTTGTTGGGAGAGAGGGATGCGGATGGGGAGAGGGGGGAGAGAGAAAGGAAGAAGTCAAGGGGAGAGAGGGAAAGATGAGAGACGTGAGGGAATGACAGAAAATGCTGTATAAACTGAATTCGCTCCAAAGAAAGAATGCTGATCCGGGGTCAGCGCTCATCTTTTAGAATGGGAAGAGATCATATTGAGAAGACTTGCTGGTCACTGACTCTATATAAACCCTCTCACAGAATTTGTGAATGCGTGCCAATGAGCGGGACAAATCCTTTTACCCCTTCGCCTTAGGGAACTTCTTGACAGAGAGTCAAAGTGTGATAGATCTGGTGGGTGGCTTGGGTTCAAGTAAGTTATATATAGTCACTCTTCATATATTATATATATGATTACCTGTCCCCCTAAGTGATGTGAAAGCAGTGATATTGTATGTCATATTTTTGATGCTGTTTCTATTTCTGTTTTATTTCTTCATTCTTGGACGTTGCTGACCGCCTGCTGGCACATGTGGCTGAATTGTATTATGTATTTTCTGAATGTTTTTGTTTGGATAAATGAATGAAATATAATCAGCATGCATCCAGCAATGTAAACCTCCGGTGGGCCATGGGTGTAATTTTATCTTTTGACAACTGTTCTTTATCCATTCAAACTCTCTCCCCTCCTTCCCATTTCTGAGAAGTGGTATAAGACTCAGGAGGCTGATTTTTATTAATTCACTGTTTCCTCTGTTACAGGCCCCCCCTTGTCTTTAGTCCACATTGTGAGAAGACCACCTCACAGGGATTTTCCCCTTCACCAGGTAACCACAAAGGAAGAAAAGACGCACATTATCCACATGCACACACACCCCCCCCCCCCAACACACACGCGTGCATTCTATGCTATACACCGCTGACCACCAGCACAGCAGGAAACACACACACACACTCACACACACACACACACGTGCACACACACACACACGTGCACACACACACCATATTATCTTTATGAGGTGTTATACACCAGTGACCACCAACACAGGGTCTCAGTGTTCTCTAATCCACACTCAGGCTGAATAGACTGCTCCATGCAATGGAGGGATTACACTGTCGGATTAATGGGAGTTTTAATTTGAGTCATTGTAAGTGCCCTTGATAATAAGAATAGGTGCAGGAAAGGATACCAGTAGTTCTCTATGATATTGGTAACAGTGTTACAACTCTACATTTCAGCGTCTAGTAGAGTGACACTGTGATGTAAAATATTGCAAAGTTGAACTTGGTGTGCACTTCCAATTTTTTGTATGATAGAATTTGTCGCTTCAGCAGTTTAGCACTAGGTGTGTTGCCAGGATCGCCCCGTTACTGGCTCTGTTTAGATCCGTTTCTTAGAATTGTGAGTTGAACCTGTGTGTTTGTGTGTGTGTGTGTGTGTGTGTGTGTGTGTGTGTGTGTGTGTGTGTGTGTGTGTGTGTGTGTGTTACAGTAGCATACAGCAGAGACCTATCCTGTCTTGGTGATGATGATGTGTGTAAAGGAATGTGGCCTCTGACACACTTTTGTCTGGCTGGAGAACAGGAGACAGAATGGAGCAGAGCCTCATGAGACTGTGGTACTGCAGCTTTTACAACACTGTATGTAAGAAGACAAGATACAATAGTGAACAAAATGTCTCATTTTCAAGTTTGCACAATAGAATAAACACTACAATTACTACTACTACTACAACTACAATTACTACTACTAGTACTACTACTACTACTGCTACTGCTACTACAACTACTACTACTACTACTGCGACTACTACACTACTACTACAACTACTACTACAACAGCTGTTCGTACTTCAACTACTACTACTACAGCTATTACTACTTCTACAACTACTACTACAGCTATTACTACTTCTACAACTACTACTACAGCTATTACTACTTCTACAACTACTACTACAGCTATTACTACTACTACTACAAATAATGAAAATAATAATAATACTTAAAACCAACTCCATGAAGTCAGTAGGATAATGCAAGTGTACAATATACACAAGATGCTTTTTGAATAGAAAGAGGTAAAACGTTATAATGGCCTTATTCCAGTGTAACCTATGCATAGGTTACATGGGAAGGTATTGTAAGTACACAATATTACTGTGAAGGTACTTGATGAAAATCTTTGTAATACATAATGTACTTACAGCAGCGTAACAACACTGTTTTAATGAAGCAATTTGAATGGTTTGTTACACCATTGTAAATACATTATGTATTAGGGATCTTTTAATCAAGAGCCTGCACAGTAATATTGTGTAGTTACAATACTTTACCATAGGTTTATATACAGGTTTATACCCTGGAATAAGGCTATAAGGATAGGGAGAGAGGAAGGGAAGGAGGCCAATAAACAGGCAGAAAAAAGGACAAACAGGCAGGGATGTATTGGCCCAAACAACTCTCGCACCATGGTGTAGAAAGGTTGATGAATGGATGGATGGGTGGATAGAGGGAGAGAATGGAAAGGACAGCTGTTTACCATTCCTGAAGGCAACAATAAAAGCAGGGATTTAAACATAAACAGGAATGAAAAGAGGCAGGCTTGCAGAATAGCCTTCTGCCCTGCCTCTCTGTTTTTCTCCTCCCTCTCCCTCCCTCTCTCTCTCTCTCTCTCTCTCTCTCCCTCTCTCTCTCTCTCTCTGTGTGTGTACAGTGCTTTCCTTGTGAATAAGAGACCTTCTGTTTGACCCAGAGCATCCCAACTGAAACCTGACAGCTTCGATCGCTGATTACATCTCGCCCCCTATACTTGAGCAAGACCACTTTCATGGATGGAATGAGAGTTAAAAAAAATAAATAAAAAAAGCAGAATTGAAATTTTAATTGAAAAAATTGGAATAGGTAATGTTTTCGGGCAAGGCCAGCGTGGCGCATTTGATTATGATTCCATCTCCTCTGGAAAGAAAATGCAAGAGAGGGATTTGACCATTGATTATTTTGCCCATTTGTATTCCACGCAAAGACCGAGCTCGATATGTTTGTTGGTTGAGAAATAATTTGCAATCCATCACTGACATTCGCACCTTCGATATCGTGTCTGAACTGCTTTCTTCTGTAAAGTCACGGCCCAAACAAAGCGGTTTAATGACAGCACCTGTATCATTTTGCATTTGGCTCAATCCCAGCATCATCCGGTGAATTTCACATACTGGATGCCAGTCTCTCCCAAATGTATCAAAAAAACAACTTGCAGAGACACAATGCATGTTGTTTGCCTTAACCTTCATTTTGCCAACAGTGTATGAGTGGAAATAAAATAACAATGTGCCGGTATTGTATTTTTTTTACATGTTTGTCTCCACTTTGGCACTTACTCTACCTGGATTTTCTCTCCAGAAGAGCCTGGTTGTGAACAAGGTAACTGCTGAGTTACCGCTTTCAGAGGCACCCTACTGAATAACAACTCCCACCCATGTTATTACTGTGTAACACACACAAACAGGGGGATTGACAGATAAAATCAGCTGTAGGAAATTATACACACAGGCTTTTTTTTTGTTCCTTTTCATTCCATCCCACTGACTTGCGAGGCCTCTATATTTGTTCCCTGTTTTTTTTTTTTTTTATAATTACGCCTGTGTTTGCCTAGTCGACGGCTACCAGCCTCGCAGAAAGCAATTACCATCAGCCCTTCAAAAGATCTATTTACAGCTTTTTTCTTCCGCTGTTTTTGAATAAGCCCGAGTCGCATGCTAAGATATTATTATTACACTAAGATATTACTGCAGAGAGATTTTAGAGGCGGGCGATGAGTTTCACACAGGGAGAATAATGCAGAGTGACAGACAAGGGAGAAATCCACCTTTATATAAAATTAAGGGAAAAAGAGAGAACATTGCATGTCCTTAGTTAATACTTAGAAATTAATGAGGGACTGGCATTACAATGCAGCAAAATCAAAGCTGAATCTTTCCCTTTCATTATATATCACTAAGCTATATTTTGATATGCCAGACCTTGTTCTCATGTCAAAGGAGCTTATATGCACGATGCAAACAATTTTTTTAATCGTGTCATTCTGCATCCCACAACGAAAGCAAACCAAAACAGAATGGCTCAGTTAAGAGTTTGCGACCTCAAGCGGAAGCGAAACGAGCGAACAGGTTCATCTTAAGGCAAAAGAAGGGAAAAAGAATGAACTGATGTGTCTGAAAACCTCCCAGAACGGAGCAGGACATCTTTCTCACCATATTCCCAAACAGGGGCAGAAATGTCCCGTCTAAAACGGCTCAAGTCATCTCCGTTCTTTGAGTAACAGTAAAATGGGACGTCTTTGCGGGAAGGAGGGCTCTTTCTTTATCCCATTGTGTTGTCCTCCTGAATTCACATACGGAAACAAAACAATACTGAAAAAAAAAGTGGTTTAAGCGGTAAATTAGGATGTCCCTTTTGAACTAAAATAGTCTCCTTTTTCCACGTTCAGATGCACATTTGAATACAGACGCTAAAAATTGTAACGTTTTAAGCGCTAAATTGGGATGCTCTTCAAAATCGGCAAATTGGGACGTCCCCGTCGATAGAGAATGGCACGCCTCATATATTATGCTAAGATAAAACACATTTTGAGGGAAATGTATGATGTTGTAAGCAGTAAATTGGGAGTAAATTGGCACGTCCTCCCCGCTTTACTGTAATTGTGCGCGCGGCATTGTCGGGGCGGCGCGGGGTGACAGACAGATGGACGAGGGCTGACACATGTTTTTTGGAGGAGTTTAAAATTCAAGCGCTCCTCATGTGTGAATACGAGACACCTGGGGTAATCAACTGGGCGTGTGTGTGTGTGTGTGTGTGTGTGTGTGTGTGTGTGTGTGGGGTGTGAGTGGCGTGCAATGCTGTATTTACCCATAAGCCTCTCTGTCCCTGCCGCTCTTATTGTCAGGGTCTGTCTCGCTCTCTCTGTTTCTCTCTCTGTTTCTCTCTCTCTCTCTCTCTCTCTCTCTCTCTCCCTCCCTCTCTCTTTCTTTCCAGTGTCAGGTACGATGTCATGTTTGCTGACTGATTAAGAATCATCCCGCTTGGAATAAACATAGATCCATTTCTACAGAAAGAGGGTTTAAAAATACGGAGGCAAGGTGTTTATTTCTGTTTGAGCTCCTGGCACGGCTGATTTCAATGCTATTAAAAATTCATTCATCGGTAACACCCTCCCACTCTTCCTTCTCTCGCTCCCTCTCGCTCCCCTCCCTCCTCTCTCTCTCTCTCTCTCTCATTTTCTCAATGGCGTCTCCATGTGCCTTTGTGTCAGTTTGGTTGAGTTTATTTTATTGGCATTGAGGTGCGACTCGGTGTCTCTGTCTCTCTTTGTTCGGTCTGTCTCTCCTCCGTTCCCCCTCTGCGTCTCCATCCCTCTCTCGCTCTCTCTCTCTCTTCAGAAAATCTGGCATGGCATCAAGACAGGGGGGCGCCTGCTGTGTTTCTGACACACTCTTCCTCTTCCTAAATCAAAACCAACTGAGGCGAAGTCAGGTTATTACCTTAGTTGTGTGTTTCTCTCTCTCTCTCTCTCTCTCTCTCTCTCGCCCATTCTTCCATTTTTGTTGCTCAAGGTCTATGAAATTCTATGCTAGGAAAAGAAACAGAGGGCAGCCGCTCGGTCAGTCGGCCGGCTGTGAGTTGGATTTGCAAGGGGATTGCTGCATAAATAAATCAGAAAGTGTGAGAGGAACGTCTGAGAGGGTTTTTGAGTGTGAATGTGTGTGTGTGTGTGTATGTTTGCGTACGCTTACCTCTCAGACTCTATTCAAACTCCAAGCTCCATACTGCTCGCACACACACACACACACACACACACACACACACATATGAGCAAATCCATGTGAGGTGATGTTGTTGATTGCCTGGCCCGGTTTGTTGTGGTCAAATGTTTGTGATTTTGTGCCGTCTTTCATCTGGGGGGCGAAATATGCATCGGCCGCGAAGCCCGACTGTGATCAGAGAGAGAGAGAGAGATGCAAACGGGCTGAAACGGGTGAGAGATGGATGGAGAGGAGAGGGGAGGGGATGGAGGGAGACGTGGAAGGGCAGGGATCGAGGGAAGGTAAGACGAGAAATGTTCGATAAGCAAAGCCGAAACAGCTTCAAATAACTTCTCCAAAACGAGGGGGAGAGGGAGAGAAGGAATGATGAAAGAGGCGATGGCAAACAGGACATGACCTCCGGCGAAAGGTGAGAGAGCTGGATGGAGGGATGGAAAGAGAGAGAGAGAGAGGGAGTGATGGCTTGCGCGTACGAGTGAGCTTGAAAAACTGCGATGGGATAGATGGATGGACAGGGACGGATGACTGAAGACGGGTCAGAAAGACAGAAGAGCTGAAGGAGAGGAGCGCGCAGAAGCAAGGACGGCCAGTCGCACCTAAACAACCTCCACTAATGACGGATGATGAAGACGGAGGAACGGATGTATCATTGATGGATGGACAGGGAGTGGGTTATGAAGGATGAACGAATGGCTGGAGGATACGAGAAGGAGGGGAAGAGGTGGTAAACAAGTCCAAATAACCTTCTCAGAAGAGGGCTAGAGGATGGGTGGATGGATGGGTGGAGGGTAGATAGTTAGGCAAGAGATAAAAGGACGTGAGTGAAAAGGCCTCAATAACCTTGAGGGATGGAGAGATGGAGGAAAAAGTGAAAGGGGGTGGGGGGTAGGGTAAGTAAACAGTCCTCGGAAACCTCTGGAGAGAAGAGAGAGCAGGAGTGAATTAAAAGGACGAATGCGGGTTTTAGGGGCAAGATAAAGGAGGGAGAGTGAAGGATGGGAGAGGTATGCGGTGGGACTGAAAGGGCTGTGGACAGAACAGAGGGAAGGAAATGGACCTTCAAGATGTAAGCACACAGTAAATGAATGTGACAGTTGTATGAAATTTTTAAAATGTTTTTTTGAATTGAGATCCCTCATACGCTGAATGCAATCCGTGACCCTAGCGCCCATGAAACAAAATTCGATACCTATTTACAAGCTCTTGTAGAACCTCAAAGACGTCAATCCTTGAAAGAAATGACTCTTTGGAAATTTCATTTGATTGGAGATTTGTCGTCCGACAGCATTGATGCGGTATAACCTTTTCATTGAAGCGAAAGGCAAATTCCTCCATGTTGTGGGGCCCAGGTTAGTTAAGAAAAAACTGTGTACTCTTTGTGTGATTCTTCCACCAAAAGAGTTAAGAGTTGCTTTCTCAAAATAAACCCCAAGCAAGAATGATTTGCGTCTGCAGGAGGCAAGTGTTTAAGTGTCTTTGCAAGTGTGTGTGTGTTAGTGCTTTTGTCTGTCCGCCTGTCTGTGTGTCACCATGAGGCCCGTGTGACAGGGTCTAACTGACACTTTTGTGTGTCGTAGCCCTGCCAGCGACAGCACCGCAACGCTATAACAAGACTAGCAGTCTACACAGAAGCCCTAAAACTGAACACACTCAGTGACCACTTGTCCACAGCAAGACCAATAAAGCAAGCATTTTAAAGGCATACTGAGTAGGATTTTGCCGGTTGTGGCTTGTAAACACAACTTTTCAAAGTTGACCCCTCCTCCCTAGCTCAACAAGACGCGAAGTGTACGCCCCATGAACGCGGTTTCCAGAACGGTACGAAACGCAAACTACAGCGAGGCCAAACGCCAAGCAGACAAGGCTCGTTCCAAACCTAGAGTGAATCTGGGGTTGGCTTTCACCCGTTGGAGAGTATTGAAGGAGAGGATGGGGATGAAGAGCGTCGCGGAGTTGGCCTGTTTTCTGTTGGACAGGTAGGTGCCGGTTAGCTTAGCTAGCTAGCTAGCTACTGTAGGTATTAGCTTTTCTACTACAACGAAGTTGCGCTAACAACGGTAGCTTGCTGCCAGCTCATGACACACAAGCTGGCTCTGACCAGAACTCCAGTTACTCTGTATCAGAGTTCAGGACCGCTACCGTAGCCAATGTGGCTTTTAGATATAAAACCATTCAGCAGTGGTTTTGGTTGCAGGCAGACACACCTACTGCCAAAAGGTTGACACCCAGAAGCGTCCTGAACATTAGTGATGGGAATTCCGGCTCTTTTTAGTGAGCCAGATCATTTGGCTCAGATCAGCAATAAGAGCCGGCTCTTTCGGCTCCCAAACGGCTCTTCATTTAGTACCACTTCTGGCTTTTATAATTCAGCCAAATTTAGCAATGTTTTGACCTATGATTGGTATGTGTGCACATATATCACTTAAATTATTAAATGTAATTATACTAAACCTTATAATTTCCAGAATAACATAATTTTACATTATGTTTGGTAAAAAACCTTAAAAAATAATGTAAAAACATCAAACACTACATTCTGCCTTTAGGTTGTCTATGTTATTAAAATGCATCCAAATGCTACTTCGTTTGCGACTGTCGCTCATCTTGTTTTCTGCTGTTCTGTCTGTCTGTCACGTGATTGGTCGCACGCACATACACATCAACACAACATTCAGTCAGTGCATGGAGTGCGCGTGGCTGAGCAGTGTGGCGAAAAGATCATTCTATTATTCTGTCTTGTATTAATTTGTATTAATTAACAAAAAAAGAAAAATAAGAAAGCGGCTCTCAGACGGGAGCCGGCTCCCATCGTTCACTTAAAGGAGCCGGCTCATAGAGCCGACTTGTTCGCGACCGACACATCACTACTGAACATTCAGAAGTAAGAAAATCCAGGCAGAAGGCAGCAGGTTCTCTGCAGACACACAACCAATGGGCCATAAGTAATGATTGAGTAGGATCATTTTTGGAGTTCATGCTATTTCAAGGGGGAAATCCTGCTCAGTATGCCTGTTAAGTTGGCCCTGGCCAACTTAAAATGTTAAACACCAGATTCAAATGTCTTTATTTGAAACCATAGCCCAACAGAAAAAAGCATCTCTCTCAACACTCCCAAACAACAAATGTGTTTTTAGGATGAATTCAGTGGAAATATTCCTGGAGTTCACTTTGGCTAGCACTGTTTGGCCTTGTTTGATCCTGCTGTGAAAACCAGGCTCATGAATAAGCACAGGCTAGTGCTGTGTCTAGTGCTCTGTCGTGTAAATTGGGCTAATGAGCAAGCTCTGCTAGCCCTGTTTAGATCTGTATAGGCAAATTGGCTAATGTGTAAGCCCTGGCTGACCCTGTGTGACCCTGTAGTGGAAACCAAGCTAGGGCAAGCCTAGCAGGCATAGTAATTGGTGCTAACTCTTGTTTATTGTGAGAATGAGACTATAAACATAAACATAATGATACAGAAAAGTTTTTTTTAGCTATTTAGGTCCGAGGGTATGTGGTTTTTCAAATTGCATGGGATTGCTCTGTGCACATATCACATGGTTATGTATGGTGTTATGCTGATGAAATGCTGTTAAATGGAATGCCCAGATTCCTCTCTCTTTATTTCTATGACTATCCTTTATTGATGTTACAGTACAGTCCCTATCTAAAGGCATTTTCAATAGCATACATGCTTCAAAATCTGATTTCAGTCTGGAATTTATGAATTGAATTAATCTCTCTCCCAAACAGCCTCCATTCCCTAGCGGTGCGGACGGAAAAAGGGTCCTGCTGTATTCGTTCCAGCGGCCCATCCTCTCTCACCTGTGCAAATTACTGTGTGTAAACAGACTCGACCACACCATAGCTTCATGTGGTTAGCCACTTCCCTAGCCGGGATGGGCTGTGCTGGGGCGAAATAGGCCGTTTCCTGAGCACCGAGGGAGAGATATGCCCAACTGTGAGCTACTGTAATTCTTTCCAGGCGGTGGGTGGATTTCACCTGGTTGGGGGAATGTGCAGTACTCAACAGGAGATACGTTCAGTAATGTAGAGTCACTTAAATGTATGCTGTCATTGATTTAAACTTTTTAAAAGATGCAAATTGTTTAAGAGATTGATCAGTTTCAGTGTCCCATTTGGCTATATCTCTATATATCACCTCTTCATAACTAAATAACTCCCATATTCTAAAGTGCATTCATACATAAGTACACTAATTCAAGTAATGCTATGTCAAATACCTCAGAATTTGTGAAATTATGAACATTTTTTTTTAGTAGTAGAAGTAATAACAATCTGTGAGTAAGCCAAGGCAATTTTTACTTGTTAGTGCCTTCCAGATCGGGCAAGTGATGATAAGTGGATTTTCTTCCATGAAACAGGGGATGTAGTATTTATGAGATTTATGCACATAATTTAATTTGGTAATCCTTGTATGAAAACTAGACCTTTAAAGTCATGTAATTACAGACATTTCACACTCATCTTAAAGTGATATTTCACTTCATTGCCTTTCGTGTGTGTACCTGCTCTAGGGAGCCATAGTCAGCGCCAGTTATTTTGTTTTTACATATGTATTTTAAAAATCATACGTCTTTCAAATGTGCAAGTTCTCCTGCTATTAAAGGAGAGTGTAGAAAAGATGAGTGCAAATGGAAGAGTGGTAAACTTTAAGGATTTTTTGTATGAATTGACAGAATTCAATATTGTTGAATGTTGCAAGAGAAAAGTAGTTCTCATCTCTTAGTGCTAAGAGATACCATAGCACTAGAATTGTATTTAGTACCATTGATTGAGTTGTTTATACTCTAGAGATCAGAACTCTCCTGAAGAGTGTGAAAAGTTTCTGATTTTATTAACTATGAAAATTGAAAACGTAAGAAATCAGATTACACCATCTGATCATAATTCTTTTGAGCAGATTCCAGCAGAAACACAAAAGTGTTTCTGCTGGAATCATGAACAGCTCATTGGTCACTGGCGTTTTTCCATTGCAATTCATGTGTGCACTTGTCCAGCTTAATCTGGAAAACAATCTGGTTTCTGATGTTGTAAACATAGTACAACTTCACTTTAAAAAAGTTACAAAAAAAAATAAGATTTTAGCAGTGGATATTTTCTTCAGGTTCTACTTAACTGCTTGTCTTTGACACTGTTAATCAAAACATCAGAACATGATCACAACAATGACTCTTAGTTGGTTTCTATATCATATCGAGTTCAATACTTTTAACATAAAACAAAAATCATACCCCTCCCTTGATATCCCACAACATAGAATGGAAAAGTGCATAAAGTGCATAAGAAACTTGAAAATTAAAACTTAAAAACAGAAATTTGACAGTGAAAAATATGAATTATATCGCTCAAAAAGGCAGCTCTCCATCACCTTTTCAAATCATTTTACGTCTTTGTAATTGATATTGCAAGCCAGGGGAAAATCCTGAATGCTGATGATGACAGCTGATGCTGGAGGTTGACGGCTCCTGAACTCCTGTGTGCTAAAAAAGTGAAAAAATATTCATCAAACAAGCTAAGAATGCAAGCATACTGTGGGGAGCTTTGAAAAATATATGCTCGAGCCTTTTGATAATAATGTACAGTAGTAAGTAATAACAAATTAATTATTCACAAATAATCAAGTATTCACCACGCATTTAAATATTTATAGGCAGTATCAACATTTAAAGTAGTAAAGTATATGAGTTAGTGAAATCATAAATACGTAATGAACTGTGCGAATATATGCTGAAGCATGTGTTAGTACTTTCCACGGATCATTTGTGAATCCTATAAAGTTTTTAACTGGTTTATATAACTAGTCTGACAAGGTCATTTAAAGCACTGCTCCACTTTCCATGCCTGACCTTGCGCGTGTGCGTGTGTGTGTGTGTGTGTGTGTGTGTGTGTGTGTGTGTGTGTGTGTGTGTGCGTGTGTGTGCGTGTGTGTGTATGTGATAAAGAAGCATTCCAGTTAGAGTGGAGGCATGCCCTGGCTAATCCAGAGGCCAGAATACATAGACGGTTTAGTTTCCATGACCTCAACTCCATGCTGTTTTAACACACGTACACTCACACACATACACACACACACACACACACACACACACACACACACACACACACACACACAATATCGTTCCTTCCTCTTTCTTTCTCTCTCCCTTCTTTTTGCCCTTCTCTGCTCCCTCTTTCTACTGCTCCCATCTCCTTCTCTCTCTCTGTCTCTCTCTCCCTCTCTCTCTCTCTCTCTCCCTCTCTCTCTCTCTCTCTCTCTCTCTCTCTCTCTCTCTGCTTCCGCCCCTCTCAAAGTTTAAACATTTTGTCAATTACCATTTAGTTCATTGTTAACCCACAGAGGAAACGCGTAGTGTGCTGTGTAATGCCATAGGAGTTCTGTCATCTTTAGAACAATTAGAGCAATTAGCTTAACATTTAAATGGTTTACTGAGAGGAGCACCTTGGCTCATAACAGTCCAATGAAGTGGCAACCGACCAATTAATCTCATTCTAATTGCTTAGTGGGCACAGTCAATCAGTCTCTCTCTCTCTCTCTCTCTCTCTCTCTCTCTCTCTCTCTGCCTCATGTCTCTCTCTATCTGTCTCATGTCTCTCACTGTCTCTCTATTGGCTTGTCTTTGTATGTGTGTGTCTGGATCTCTCTCTCTCTCTCTCTCTCTCCCTGCCTCCTTTCCTCCTTTCAGCACACATTCCATGCTAAATGGCCTGACTCACCACCTGTCAATCAAATCTTGATAACCCCCCCCCGTCCCCCCCTTGAGAGATGGAGGTGCATTCCGACACGTTGACATCACAGCCATGCATGCTGTGAGTCAGTGGTTTTGACCTCTAACGTTACACTGAGAAAAACGGCGTTGACTAGAAAAATCACTTTCACAGGATGGGACGGAGAGAGTGATATGAAGAAGGAAAGATAGAGAAGAAGTAGAAAAGGAAGAGGGGTGGAGACTATCCGGCATTTTTTTTATTGCTCTGATTCCTTGGGATTCATGTAATGGGATAGAAAGGGTAGAGATAGAGAGACAGAAAAGAAAGACAGACATCATGGTAAAGGACATAGGTTTTTGTATCATTTGGCAGGTGCATCATGCATTGGGAATAATACAAAGAGAGAAGACAAAAGTGGACAAAGCTTTCATGCAGTTGAACAAAATTTGTTATGGGCAATGAACAATACAAGCATCTTGTATCTAAGTACGGTCAACAGTGTAAAAGTTGGTCTATTCTGCTGCAAAGATCCACCATCAAAAGCTGACTTTCTGTTCTTTCTGTTCTGCCTCATGTTCATTTTAATGCTAAATGCATGTTGCAGTGTAGATCAGTTAACAAACTTTGGCTCACTGTCCCAATACATATGGTAAGGACTGGTGATAGATGGCTGGACCATTGCTCCAAAGCCTTGAGCCTGTCTTTGAAGTAGTGATTCCTGCCATGTACGTTTCAGGTATCCATTCTATCCACAGCTTTCTGTTGCTGCTGGCAATGAACGCTTAGTCACACTATACAGCATGAATTCATACAGTTGGTATCAACATGGCATATTCTTGATGCCTTTTGAAACTTGTTATTACTAACCTTGCAGGAATACGATCAGGCCACACCTCCATGTACTGTAAAGACAAGCCCATGAAGTGTGTGAATCATTTTAGACCCAAAGAACTGTCTCTCAGGAGTGTGGAAATGTTTCTGGAAACAGCAGATAGACATAAGAAATTCATAAACAAATTATTTTAGGTGGAGTGACAGCTCTTACAGGTGGGGTGGCCCAGGGAAACACTGGTGTGTGTGCTTCTTCTCTAATTGGGACCAGTATAAAAGCCATTAAGAGAAAGTGGGATTCAATAGTCATTTCTTTTAGTTATACTATTGTTATGCAGTATCCAAAAAAAGTGCTGAAGCTATACATTTTATCCTCAGTTCCTGACAGATTCTCAGCACTGACTGATGTCTCTGCCATTTGACAGAATCTAATTATACAGTTAGTGTATATCAACATTGACACCTTAAAATTAGTCATTCCGAACATTCTTCAATCAGCCACGTCCAAGGGCGTGTGTGTGTGTATGGTTGAGTGTGTGTGTGTGTCTTTCAAGAACACACTTGTGATTTAGATCAGCAAAAATCAGATTTATGACATGCTTGGCTATCCTATTACAGATGAAAAAATACTGGTCAAACAAGGTAAGATTATGCTCTAATTATACATTTGCATAAAATTCTGAACAAGGAATGTGGTGTCACAACCTACATGCCATGTGGAATGCTTGTATGTATGTAACCATATAGTTAGTCTAAACTAGTACATCAATGTGTTTTTGACAGCTTTTATCTCATGTCTCATACCCTCAAGGCATCGCTGAATACATACAGTGTATTCATCTATTGTCAGTGGAAACCCCTTTTCTCCAATCATCAAAGGAATTCAGATAAATATCTTGTTTCCACATTGTCATCTGTGCATTATTGTGATTAAACAATATGTTTTGGATGGGACATTCTCCCTGAATGGTTCCATGAGCTTCAGGATTCAGGACCTTATAATGCAGTATTAAGAAACATTTGAGTTGCAAGGTTTTTCACATGACACCAGTTACATCTGCAACCACATAATTAGCAGCAACACGTTCCAGACACCTTGTATTTCAAGTTCCATGACCTTGAACCACTCCAGACAGTTTAGACATACTGCAAGTGACTCCACAAAACACCTTAGTGCTCTGGAGCCTTGTGTTGGCCCACTGCCATTTTAAGACACATTATGTTTCTATAATGGCATTTACCTGTACGGTATATCAGTCATAGTTATACAGTATATCATTATCTGGGTGAGGTCATTGTAAAAGTGTTGCTCTAAATATCAAATACTGCTGATGTGCCTCTGAACAAGGCACTTGACCCCCAAACTGCTCCAATACCCCCCCCCCCCCACACACACACACACACCTACACACACACACACACACACACACACGCACTTGATCCTGTCACAGAAAGCACAAAAAATCCCCTAAAATTCTAATTAAACCTAAATTAAAAGTATTAAATACTTTGCAATCACTCAGTGTCGTAAATCCCATCTGCAGTCATTTTGTGTCCTGAGCATTCAGTTACTCAGTTCAAATGGGGATGCAAAGAGGGCAGACAGCTACAAGTTGCAATGGCAGGTCCATCACAAAGTCATACTTTCATAGTTTTCTGTTATAGACAAACTTACCATCTGCAGCCAAGATTTACCAGCATTGGGCTTCATTTCCCACCCTGGATGCAAAATGTCATGACTGAAAGAACCTATTCTACTCTAGTTTGAAAATTGTATTTACCGCCTACATCTGCAAATGTCACTAAGTTTCAACCAGACCTGATTTCCACTTAACTATACTGTATAAAAATGGACAGAGACATCAGGAGTACATGTTTGAAGCTATTGTTCTTCTCTGTTGTTTGCTTTTTAAATTGTCCCTTGGCTGACATGGTGTTACTTTTTGTCTTGCCAACATACTGTATGCCATAAAGTTCTGGTCAGTTGTGATTCTGGCTGACTAGACAACAGTACTAGGAAAGATAAGAGAGAGAGAGAGACAGTATGACACACACTGTGGGTCATCCGTTGGGTTCTGCGCCATAATTCCGTGGCACCGCGACACCCGATGATGTGAAATATTGTTCGAAAATATTGTTTTCCCTCGGCAGTGTTTAATTGTCCCTTGGCCGATCTTGCTTGTTCCCTTTTTCATTACTGGCATTCTGGTTCCCACCACTAATTAGGAATGGGATTTAACTGCCGTCGACTGTAGTGCGGGATCAGAACACACCCAGCCATTATGAAAAGCCCAGGGACCCATAATGTGGTGCGGGCCAGGCCACTAAAACCGTGGGGTGGAGGGGAAGGAGAGAAAAAGGAGGGCAAGTAACGGTTTCTCTCAGCTGCTCTTTGAATTGTTTGCTTGTCCCCTCTCTCGCCTTTTGGCCTTTCGTGAAAGTTTTCTCGCTCCCATTCTGTTTGTTTCTTCTCCTTCGCTTCATCTCTTTTTCTCTTGTCTCTCTTTTTTCCTTGTCTCTCCCAGTCTTGCACTCTTTAACTCCGTCTCCTCATCTCCCTATCTCTTTCTGTCTCCATCCTCTCTCTCTCTCTCTCTCTCTCTCCCTCTCCCCCGATGTCTCTCACTCTTTCACTCCCTCCCATACTCTTGCCACAATAAGACCTAATGTGAACTTCTGACAGGAGCTGAGATCTTTGTTTTATTGCCAGTGTTACTGTGAATGCCCTCATAAATCTAATGCCGTAATGCCTTTGAAACGCCTTCTAGGCCTTGCAATCATACACACACACACACACACACACACGCACACACACGCACACACACACACACACACACGCGCACACACCAGCTCTGTCTTTCCCACTTTCTCACTTTCACGCACTTTCTCGCACTTTCTGTCTTTCACACACACGCACACATTCGCACGCGCCGACACACACACACACACACACACAGATGTGATGTGAGAGAACCAGGGCTTTGAGGTTGTTTGTGCTCGCATAAGACACAGCAGCTCCAGTGTTTGTTTGCAATTTCCACTGGCGCGGGTCCACTCCGCCAAACCCATGGGAATTTGTGGATCAGCATCTTCTCAAAAAGCTCCTGGGCGTCAAAAGTGTAAAAGACCGAGCGCGGGGAGAGTGCAATGAGTGCAATGAGGTTGTTATTATTATGTGGTCTTTTCTGCTGTATTGTTCTGTGCGCCATAGTTTATAGTGGAGGGTAACAAGAAAGAAAGGGGAGCGAGAGAAGTGATGACATAGTTTAAGAGGCAGTCTGGGGCTCGAAAGCAGGACAGATTCCCATTTGCAGCAAAGTGGTATGGATGTGTTAGATTATGTTCTGTGTGACGGCATTAGTCTCTTCTAATTCCCACACTCGCTTCCATGAATTCCCTTTCATTTTTATGGTATTGAGTAAGGCAGAAATGTAAAAAAGAAAATCTTAAAAAGACACTAAAGCCAACTCCACAGACAGTTTGATGACAGTAGTAAGTAGGGCTGTTGTTTCACTTGCCATGCTCAATATGCAATGACAGTACCTCATAATTTACACTTTATCAACCCAAATAATAATCAAGAGAGAGCTGTAGTCATATCTAACTGCTTTTCAGTCATCTTCAAGCATGCCATGACATTGAGTGGGTTTAAATGCACTTTAATATTCCAGTATTAAGAGTTAAATGTCACCGTATGTGATTTACAATAGCTGCATATTCCATATATTACAGCAGAAACTAGAGTACAATAGCTGGGTTATGCCAATATGTAATGTCAAGTTTATTTATATAGCCCTTTATCACAAGTATGTCTCAAAGGGCTTTACATAGCATCATATACATACATCACTATATATCATGCTACATTATATATACATACTACATTATATACACCATCATATACATAGTAAACTACATCATATTCATACTACGTATACATTGAGGCATCAATGTGTTTGCTGTTGGGTGTAATTTCAGTTTCCATGATAATATTTGAAATATTGTCTATGGGGATATTTGTGTTCGGGATATGGAGCGGTATAAACACCTTATTTGGCCTTAATTGGGACATGAGCTAGTATAATTTCCAATTATTCATATAGCACTTTTCAAAACATCATTAGAATTTGCTTTACACATAATGAGAAAAAAAGAAATAAAAGCCAAGAAGGTAAACAATCAAAATGCCAGATCTAGAATCAAACACAGGGTTACAGTAGAATAAAACCAACAATTACAATGAGTAGAAAATCAGCCTGTCTATAAAGATCACATAGTAAAGACCCAGTCACTTCTGGCTCATAATGGGTTAAAAGAGCTGAGATGTAGCTAACCGAGCCTGAAAGATGACCGCTAAAATCTTTAAAATCATTTCTAAAGCAGACAACCAGGCTAACAGAAGGCGTCATATAATCCTGCGCTGTGTGTTCAGTCTTCATCAATAACCTGGCAGCAGAAATCTGCACAATCTGGATAGAATAACATATGCATGTGAGCGCATTGTCATTGTTTTTCAGGTCTGGCAGGCGGAGATCACCTGGTCCAAACAGGACTGTCAGGGTAAGTCAGCATTACATTCTCTCTCATGTCTGTTTTTATACAATACCTGTCTCTGTCTCTGCCTCTCTCCCTCTCTCATTTTATTTTCTGTGAATGTCTGTCTCCCCCTCCCTCTCTCTCGCCGCTCCTACAGCTGATTAGATGAATAATTTACAGCCTGTAAATCCTCAGCAGCTGCTTGCTGTTTGCTGTTTTGCCCTCCTTGTTCCTCTCCCTCTCCTTTCTCTCCCGGGCTGACATGGGAGGATTTTTTCTCACCGTGTCACCTCTCCTTCCCTCTCTCTCTCTCTCTCTCTCTCTCTCTCTCTCTCTCTCTCTCTCTCTCTCTCTCTCTCTCTCTCACTCTCTCTCTCTCTCTCTCTCTCTCTCTCTCTGTGTCTAATTACACAGCTCTCAGTTCCAGCCCTGTGTCTTCCCATGGGGTTGTATGTCCTTATGTAAGGACTCTGACTAAATGGCATTTTTTGTAATGATGGGAATTTTTAACTCGCAAGTCCGTCGCTTGTTTGTTTGTGTGTGTGTGTGTGAGTATATATGCGTGTGTGTTTGTATGTGGGTGTGTTTGCGTGAGTGTGTGTGTGTTTCCCTGGTACACACAGTGACTATGGTTTCGGAGACTTACAATCAAGACACTTATGTGGACTCACAACTCACTGTGATTACAGTTCTTCAGCAGTTGTGTTTCATGTACCAAACCTTAAGCTCCTGGGAAGCTCTTTCTGACTTTCGGGTTCGGGCGCACAATGCTTTCAAAAGGATCGCAAACTGTGCTGTCGAATTAGTTTTTATTTCTTTTGTCCCTTCAATCAAGTCCCTAGGTTGGACTCCGAGCATTTTTTTTTTTTCAAACGCGCGCAAAGTAATTTCATATTGAAAGGAAAGAAAATGGTTCCACACTAGAAAATCTGTCATTAAAAAAAATAAATAAATAAAAAATCAGCATGTGGCTAATTCGAGGGAAAAAAGAGACAACGAAAGGGAAACATTACCTTTGGCACTGTTAAATAATTTCCTTTTCCCTATTCAGTTGCCATTGTTGGAAGCTGGTGCCGATCTGTCCAATATTACTGCTAATCTAACTTCAAAGGGTTGCAGTTGTGTTAAAGCACTTTTTAATTGTGATAAGGAATATGCTTTCATGGTTAAACCCTTCTCCCCTGTTCGTCTGGACAGAGCCCATAAATATTGAGGCTTTTTTTTTTTTTTTTCATTGGCAATTAAAATTAGAATTGGTCACATTTTTCACTGTCAGCCATTTCCTTTGCACACAAAGACATGTGCGGGCCACACACACACATACAGACACACACACTGCCACACACACGCACACACACAGTATATGTGCCAAAGCTAATAACACTGAACACAGCCTCTAATATGACGTATTTTGGACGTTTAAACCTCTACAAGACTAAAAATATTAATGGGCTTTGGTAGTCTGGTAGGGCTGATGATTCACCAGCCAGGCTTCCCTGTTGTTCCTCTGACACATGAAAGGCAGGCTTCCTCAAAGTTGTCCAGGGACGACACAATGAAATGATCCTTGTGTGAATCACTTAAACTCTAGTGGTTTTGACACGCTTTAGGCATTGACGCGTAGACAATATTTTGAGGCAGCAGAGCAGAAAAATGTCATTCTAGCTGGGACAAAATCAATTAGGATAACAGAGTACAGTACAAGGAACAAAAGTGGCATATGTCATAAAGTTAGGAAAATGATCTGTTGGAACTAGGGATGCCACGATATGCTTATCTCACGATACAATACGCAAGATGGGGTTCACGATTCAATACAACCACGATACGATGTAATAAATAAAAGTTCAATGACAATAAAGTCTGACTGTGCAGAATTCTGTTTATTTCTGAGCCAGAAATCTTTCTAGTGATGGCATTGGCTTGCTAGAATGTAAACAATTTAAAAATATCATTACAAAGTGTAAATAATATAATTTGGATGGAGAGCTTGTGAAATTGTGATGGTCAAGTGTCTCATTTGTGATTACTACAGCAGAATAACATGGAGCTAATATCACCATTCATTTTTCTGCCCCACGATACGTATTGTCACATTATTGTATCGCGATATATTGAATTACGATATATCGTCCCATCCCTAGTTTTTATGAACTTAGACCTACAGTGAGAGCCATTTTTCAGGATCCTAAATGTTTCCAGTCTGAAAATATTTAGGATCTTTGGATCAAAAGAATTTCCTGCAACATTTCACATAGCAGGCTTTATACTACTGTCAATATATTAGCTGTAAGTCACTCTTTATGAGAGCGTAAACTAAATGCTGACAGTGTAAAAATATAAAATAACAGAGGGAAGTAAGGACCCAGCAGTTGTTGGATGAGACAGTTGGATGAGTCTTCTCTGACCTCATCCAAAGGCTGTTTTCCCTGGCAGGCCTACAGGCTGCACTGGCTGCATTTAAAATCTCACAAAATGCATCTCAGTGACACCGGGTGGGAATCACTCCTGGAGTCTGGAGGATGAATAGTTAGTGCAGAAGCAAGCAGCTCTAAACAAGTAGCTTTCCTGCCCTACGACCTCTCTCCCCAGCATGCCTTCAGACTTGCAGTCAGTTACGGCATGAGAGCCAGGTCACTTCCTCATTAAGATAATCGATTTAGTTCACGTTGACTTTCCTTTCCTGCCATTCATGTAGCAATTACAGCATTTCTCAGGTCGTGACTGGCTTTGGTGCGAGGCTAAAAGCTTGACAGAGAACTTAAAACCCATATTCCTCATGTAGAAACTGCTCTGGGGAACAAAACCAGCTGGAGTGATACTGCGGGCAGACTGGCAGGTCTTACACTCCGCTCCGGTACCTCTCACCTCACCGCGGGATACCTTCACTCACTCAGGACTTTTAGAAGATACTGGAAGAGCTTAAAATTGTCTTTGTGCGTGAGTGTTAGTGACTTTTTTTTTTATTTTTTGGGAGGAATAAACTTAGTTTTTGTGACGATAGAGGAAGAGTTCGGCACCGCTCACCTCGGCTCACCACAGCATGCCTTCACACTGCAGTCAGTCTGGATATTGGATATTGGCTGACAGCGCTGGGTTGGCTCTCCGCTTGTTTAGCAGCCTCAGCCAAGCGTATGCATGTATGTCTGCGTGTGTGTGTGTTTCTGTGTCTGCAAGTGCATGTATGTCTGCATGTGTGTGTGTGTGCATGACTCTTGTTTGCGTGTCTATATATACCGGCGCTGTGGTGAGTGAGGGGGGCTGTGAACCCTTGGTGGAGTGTGTTTTTGTTGTGCAGCGTGGCCTCATTACCCAGGTGTTTACCCCCAACCACAGGAAACGCTTGTCAGTGACGTCTGTCTGCCGGCAAACACCGCCTCAGGGAAAGAAGGACAGGGGAGGGAGGAGGAGAGAGAGAGAGAGAGAGAGAGAGAGAGAGAGAGAGAGAGAGAGAGAGAGAGGAGGCGATACGGAAGGAAGCATAGGAGTCGACTTGTCAATTTTGCGGAGTGGCTTGTGAGAGAAAGAGTGAGAGAAACAGAAGACGAGGGAGGGAAGGAGGGAAGACGGAAGAGAGGGGAGGGCAATCTATCTATCTGTCTGTCTATCTATCTATCTATCTATCTAATGTGCATGTGAAGGTACATATTCATGTTGGTGCATTTCTATGTACGTGTTTCTCTTTCTAACTCTGTGTGTGTGTGTGTGTGTGTGTGTGTGCATGCATGTGTGTGGTTGTGCCAGTCAAGCCCTCTTTGGCAGGTCATCGGGTTCCTCCACTCCTTCACCAGCGGAGGGGGGGGAGGGAGGGAGGGAGGGAATGGGAGGAGAGGAGACATACAAGCTGTTGACAGGGATTTATGAGCTGATAGTGTCAGACTGCAAGCACAACAACAGTCTCCCTGTCTCTGCCTGTCTGCTCCCGGAGAGAGAGAGAGAGAGGGAGAGAGAGAGAGAGAGAGAGAGAGAGAGAGACTGAGAGAGAATGACAGAGGGAATGAGAGGGCAGAGGTGGGGGGAGGGGAGGGTGATCGACAGAGAGTGAGGCAGCAAAATAAGTTGAGGCCCGAAAGAGAGAGAGTGGCAGGTAGGAGGGAGACGGAGGCAGTGAGTGTGAGAGAGGGAAAAGAGAGAGAGAGAGGGGGGGAGGAGAGGCAGCAAGGGGTGTAAAGTTATTGGGTTAAGTCTCTTCTTGTTGCTTGCTTTTCTCCCCCTTCTTCTCCTTCTCTTCACATCCCTTCCTCTCCTCTCCTCTCCTCTCCTCTCCTCCCCTCTCCTCTCTCTGATTGTTTTCTTCACTGGTGACTGGTTTGTTTTGTTTAGAGTCATGTGAGTAGAAGAAAGCGTGTGTTCAAGCTTTCACTATAAACCAAAGGCTGTTGTTGGCCTCACATGACCATACAGATGGTGACAAGGCCTGTATTGATCGACTACCACACAGTCATTTATTGTATTGTTTTTACAGGGAGTTGTGTGACATTAGCGTTTCCGGAAATTACCCCGATTGTGTATTTAACCCGAGCGCCACACATCTGATCAGTCAGGGCTTTTACAATGAACTGTGAACCATTGTTGGTTTCAAATGACTGTATAGGTACAGAGACTCTATTGATAAATTACCACACACTAGATAATTGTTCAGTGTGTGTGTGTGTGTGTGTGTGTGTGTGCACTTGTGTATGTAAGTGAGAACCTGCATGCAGGTCACCCTGTGCATGAATGTGCACATGCTGTCAACATACATACAAGACTTCTGCATCTATATACTCTCTGTTTATGTGTGTGTGTGTGTGTGTGTGTGTGTGCGCGCCTTACAGTGTTATTTCAGATTTGTCACGGTGACTCACGACTGGAATGTTCACTTTGTCAGATGACACACACTGATACAGTCACTCTGTCTGAGTGTCTGACATATGAGACATGCAGTCTGGTGTGGGGTTATATTGTCTAATCGCTATTCTAAGCAGAATCTATAATGTATCAAACTGAATATTAAGATAATATGGTCAGACATGGTCATTTTGGCAACACCTGTATCCTATTTTACCAGCCCATTTGGCTATGGCTAGTCATTTTCAGATGAGGCTAGTGTAAAAGTGCCATCACTAGCCAAAATTTGAATAAGAACTAATGGAGAGAGTTTGCAGATTGCAGATTTATCTCTTTATGCCAGTTAGTTATTGATAATTTGCATTTATCTAATGGTAAACATGACTGAGATCATAACAGGCTGCTAAACATGCATAATATTGTAGATGTTCATATTGGCTCCACTTATAGTTCTCATATTCAGTACATGGTTTGAATTGGAATCTACACAACTGTGTAACCCACTAGTGTGTATTGTCCGTGTGCATTTCTCAGCACTACCTCTCCATCTGTATCTAATCTTTACTCCTTTACAGACGTTCAGTCTTCCTGACAAGACACTGGCGTTCCACTTTGAATGTTATTGCGTAATCATGTCTAAAATACCATACCCCCTTAAACATTATGACTGGCATAATAACAGTGATCCAGATGTGAAGTCTGCCAGACTGACAAGTCGGGAGACAGACAGCCTGACAAGGCAAAGCACAGATTACCCACTGGGGATAATATGGCCTGCTAGTCATTTATACCGTATGTCAGTTCCTGTTTAATGATATAGTATTAAATAGTGGTGATTTATGAGGCCCTTTCTGTTTTGTATAGAGACGTGCAGTCTGCAAGTTGCTCACTGTGTTGTTTCATGGTATAGGCCAGACGCTGCCACCCACCGAAAAGTCTTTCTCTTCTATCGACAGACTGGGAGTCCCTCCTAGTAAGCGTTTTGTTCAAGGCAAATGGGACTCAAAATGGTGCAAGGAAAAGTAGCTCCGTTTTGTTTCTAAATATCCACCATTCAGTATATCAATAACTGTCAGACATCTGTGAAGGTTTTGTTGTTGTTAAATATCATTTAAAACCTGTCTCTTTGTATTGTAGAGACATAACAGCGGAGAGAGCGAAAACTACTATAAAAACAGTTACACATTCTCTTGCTGACTGCTAGTGAAAGCTAAGGCGCGCACCATGTAGCTGAGATGTTACGCAATAAAATGTGACAAACAACCCTCAGCCCTTTCCTCTATTACCCGCCATTCTCCACTGTAGGCTATCTAACAAGTGAGCTAGAGCTTTTTAGGTACTCGGGGGAGGGGGGGGTTATGCATTGTTTGGAGTGGCATACAGCAACATTAAACATACACATGCTCCCACGTCCTATCCCAGCGCCATCTAGTGTCTCACTGGGGCTAATCCTGTGCATGCATCATCACAGACTCCACCAGCACTAATGAACACACAGAGAAAAAAATCCATGAACCTCTAATATGCCATTGGGTGTTTTATATGTGATGAATGCCAAAACTGATTGAGCTAAGTGTGCTGGTCCTGGTTGTGTAGATGCAGACATTTTAAATTTTCTGTGACATATGTTTTTGGAATAGTTTTTGTAGATTTTCTGATGTGTTGATTGTGTTTGTGTTTGCATGCATGCGTGTTTGTTTATGTGTGTTCTGTGTGTGTTCTGTGTGTGTTTGTGTGCATTGCAGATCTGCAAAGGAAAGCTGGATGAGGAGGAAGCAGGAAGCGCAAGATGAAGAAGAGGAAGAGAACAGCTGGATGACAGGAAAGGAGTAGAGGATGGAGAGACCAACAGAGAAGGGGAGGGAGGGAGGGAGGGAGGGAAGGGAAACATGCATGATTATTTTTACAAGTAACTTGACAAAATGCTAAACGGTAAAATTCAGTATTTTTGTAGTATTTAAAATAATTTATGTTTGTTTGGCCACTTATTTATATGAGAAACAATCAAATGCAATTGAAGTATTATACTTATATTGAAAGTATTTAGTGGCTTGGGAGACTAAATCTAAATTTTAAACTGTTCTGTGATCATTAGATGTTTGCAGTTTCTTCTCACACAGGGGTTCACTTGTTCCAAAAAAGTTTATGAATTTAGTTAATTTAAAGTTAATTTTGTTTATACTGTATGGTATAGTTTATAATTGCTGTTGGATGAAAATGTTGTATGTCAAAAGCATGTAAGCATGTAAAAAGTTCTGTGTTGGCTACAATTTCGTATTTATTTTATTGCACAGAAACACTGGTGTTTTCCTAATGCCGTCTGAGCGCATGGTAGATTTAACACAGCATACATGTTCTTGTTCAGCTTCACTGCTACATGAGAAAAATGCCATTTGTGTGCGGTCCACATTTGCTCAGCGATACATGTTCTTATTCACATTGTTATTTTGGGACCATGCTGCTTTTTCCTATACTGCTTTTCATGTGTGTAGATTTGAGCAAAACATATGTTACGTGGTCAGAACAATGTATGCATGTAATGATTCATATTGTTTAACAGCGGTGCCAGCCCTGGTGTCTTGTGTCTGCTGAAATAACACATTCATGTATGTGCGCTGTATCTATTAACAAATAATGAACACAATCCGGCCCCATGGGAAGCAAGACAACATTAAGGACATGTGTTCATACAATATGTAAAGCTCTGCGGAGACATACTGTACGTCTAGACTTTTGTGCTCATGTGACAACAATTCATGTACAACTTTTCACTTTTATCATTGCAACATAGTAGAATATTAATGAATGTTGTATTGTTCTGTACAAAATCTAGTTAATATAGTGTTGAATACAGAATTTGAATGGTTACTCTACAGACAGCAGTATAGGCAGGAAGATTACTTTCACTTTCACACTGTGGCAGTGATGGTGGTTACTTCTGATGTAATACCAGCCACCCTGCAACCTTCTGCACCATACTGATACTGGCCCTGTTGACAATGACTTATGACATGGAGGGGTCACTGTATACACACTTCTTCAATTACCACAACGCCACTGAGCACCAGCATGTTGTGGCCCAACTCGCTGTCCAAGAAGCATTGTATGTGGGTGAAAGTGCTGTATGTTCCATATACACTGCAAAAAGCCATTTAGTCTCGAATTTGGGTCTTAAACTCATGATTGACTTAAAACAAGTGAAAAATATCCGGCAATGGGGTGAGATGATTTCAGTTTCCAATGCAGTTTTACCTGTTTAGAGAATTTTCTTGAAACCTGTCACCTCCAGACGCAGAGTACTGCTGGTTTTCGATCCTACCAGCTAGTTAATTGCAGGTAATTGCATCCACCTGGCATCCCAGGTGTAAATCAGTCCCTGAGTAGATGGCTACAATGAAAAGCAGCAGGACTCTGGGTTCTGAGGACCAGGATTGAGAACCACTGGCTTACAGCACATTACATAGAAGCACGGCTTATACAAAAATGTGTTTTATTTTAAAATGCAAGAGTGTAAGATGAGCTAAGATGTGAAGATTTATAGTAAAAGCTTACATTTTCACAATAATACAACTTGCAGGCTACTTCCTTTTGTTAATTACTGCTCAATAAAGAACAGACTTGAGTTGACTAGAAAATGTTTTTTTTTTTTTTCTCACCATAACAAAGTTTGTCAGTGTCCAGGTAGGAGGAGTGAAGTGTCTTTCCTCTGCCTGTCCAACCTTTGGCTCTTGTACCCTGCATTCAAGTGATGTCAGGTCGTACTTTTCTCTGAGTCGGGAATACATCATAAGTCGGCCATTTTAGTAGTTTGTGTTCACCTGCTTTATGGTCAGAAAATTGGAGAACTGTTTACACACACTGCCAGCCTTCTAGACTAACATTAGCAATCGAGCTAGCTATAGCCTAGCTAGCAAGCAGTCTTCGGCTATTTGAGGGGATTATGAATGTAAATACCACAGGAAACTAACTTAAATTTGTTCATTTTCGGCGTTATTGTATGACATTTCTTACCGTTCATGTACGACTCTGTGCTCTGTTCAGCCATGCTGGAAAGAGCGAAGACGTCACAACTGGGCGAATTCATGCTGCATCTACAATCCTGATTTCTCTGATTTGATCATGATCCAACACCAACAGGTGTTCATGTGGCACTTGGTTGGAAACTTGTTCAGACCATAAATCCGACACCACTTGAATGCAGGGGAAGACCATGGCATTGTGGATAGCAGTAGGATTTTAAGAATTAAAATAAGACTGAGTGGCTTGTGAAGATGGATATGTTTTGTGGTGGGTTAGCCCTAAAGCACCGACTCTGTCTTTGTCCTAATGAAAGTTGATTAGGGGACCTTGGAGTTCAGATGCTGTTGTGAAAGCAGAACATGATGTCAGGGTAGGGATCAGGTGTGAGGCCTCCCTCCCTATCTGCCTCCCTCCAGCTTCCACTGTGGTCAGAGAGGGGCCCCCTATATTTTCCATGGGCAGTTTATCACACTTCCTCTCCCTCTGCCCTGGGCCCCCAGTCAGCCTACCAGACAGGAAAATCAAAGAGTTTAGGGGCATTCCATTACAGCGCAAATGGTATATTGCATTGTACAGTACATGCTGATGATATATTTTATGGTTTAAAGCTCTCGCAGTTTAACTACAAACCAGGAAGGAGCTCTGAGGCAATTTCCTTTAACAGCTCTCACGAGCAGACATAATAGTTTTGGATTGGAGATGGGACTGATTTTTCCATTCGTATTGAATTGAATGTTATGGAAATGAATGGCAGGTAAAGTGATTTCACTGAACTTCAGTTGAATGGTATTGAATATCTGTCAAAATTATTTCATTGGAATTTGATTTGAGTGGAATTGTATAGAATAAACAATTTTGTACATTGCTGTTGACTTGATTTCATTGGTATTAAATGATCTAAATGTCAGTCAAAATGATTTGGTAATTTCCATGGGCAGTTTATCATACTTCCAGTCGTTCTACCAGACACTGAGGCCTGGATCTACTAAAAAGGCACAAACCATTACCACAGAAAACAACAGCATCCACAGCTGTCTCCCATTCTGCTGCTATTAAGCTGCTATCTAGGGAATTGGATCGGGCTTGAAACATGGCATCAAGTTGGAGGAAAAAAATGAATATTTTCTGTAGGTGAATAAAAAGTACAGATGTTTAATTGCATGTCTATACAGTAATGTGAAAGTAGACCAAAAGTAGTTTCCTTGTTTCCCTGTTTCTGACTTATTCATGATATTTGGTAAAGTACATGAGAGATGGAATGTGCTCACTTTCATTGAAGTTGTCAACATATGCCTGACATACTTAATAATAACTAACTTAAAGTAGGGCAAGTTGTAAGTTATAGAATAAATTATAACCTGCTAAGCCGGTAAGTTTCCTATAGGTTTCATCAACTGTCATGAAAAAAATAAGAGCGACGTTTCTTCTGATATACAGTATCTATGGGCGGACATATTGCTCTGTTTATCACTGAATTAAATATGAACTCTTAAGAGGCTTTGCTATTTTTGCTATAGAATAGAAGAGAAAATATTGTTTTGTTAAACTCTAGGTTGTTGTCAAAAAGGATCAAAAATATTCTGAATTCCCTGTCCCCCTTGCGTATCTTCCATCCTTGGCATGGAGGAACATCATCCTCTTCATCTTCATCCTCCACTTCTTCCCCCTATCTGCTCTCTTTAACTACAGGCAAGCAAAATAAGGCTTTCTGGTTCACCAATTCATATGGAGGGAGTCATTTGATTAATTGCCCCAATTTTTGCTTTTTACAAATGACACACAGGTTGCAAAACATCTGCGCCCAGTTTCTCCTATATTTTAAAGGTGCAAAATGCTTGTTCGCCTGGTTGATTCATGGGTTGAATTTGTTAAATAATCTTAAAAAACAAGTATGAGTAAGATTGAGACGAAAAAACATCTTCAAATCTTCAAGTACAGTTTAAAAAAAACATTAAGGATAACACAATAAAGCTCGGGAGCTTATTTCCATTATGGTCCTTAAGAGGGGTGGGGGTTGTTGAAAATACAGCACAAGGACAGTATGGCATCCTGCACAGACCAAGACCACAGATCAGCACAGACCAAGGCCTAGCTCTCAACAACTGAATGCCATTTTGTCTATTTTGACAAGCATAAAAATCCTGCTACCCACACAAATGTTCTGGTTGATCTGTGTCTTACACACCTAGACTGGAGATAAAGGATGAGAGAGTTTAGTCTTCTAAGGAAAATAAATAAAAATGAATGAGGAATCACTGCCATCATTGGTGTATGCTAATACCTGCTACCTACCTAAGGTAATTAGGCTGCGAAACGCTACCGAACAAATGTTATCTTCCAATTGTGACAGCAATGCCTCCTCCTTCATTTTTTCCTCCTATGTACCACAGCCAGGACGCGCATGAGCCTGCCAACCGTTAACACCACAGAGGAAGTGTGCAGGAAATGAGATCAGCCTTAAAGAGAGGTAACGCCTGAGCTGGAGCCACTGACACCAGACCAATAACTGTCACTCACTGCACCTGATACTGAAAAAGCTCCAAATAACAGGAAAATCACAATAGGGCGGAACAGAAAAGAGGGGAGCAGAATAGAATAGAATAGAACAGAATAGAATAGAATAGAATAGAATAGAATAGAATAGAAAAAGGTGATACAACAAGAGCACAACACAAAACAAGAGAATGGAATAGGAAAAGCAGGATTGGATAGAATACAAAAAGAGGACTGAATAGGAAAGAGAACAGAAATAGAATAGACAACACAGAAAAACAACACAGCAGAACAGAGAAAAGCGACACAACCAAACGAAGTAAAAAAAATAATAAAAAAAACGCACAACTCTTACCATCAGTCTGTCTCAAAGACGGCTTCTGTTGGAAGAACTGTCAAGAGTTAAAAATATCTGCGAGGGGGGCGGAGGTTGGATTCTTTGTCACTGTATGTGCAACTGTAACAGTATGTGATACATGTTCCCTTTTACTCAAATAGAATAGAATAGAATAGAATAGGGTCAAAGGGATAAATAAATAGACCAAAACAAAGCAGAACAGAATAGACCAGACCAGACTAGAAGAAAACAGCACAGCACAGTGCAAAAGAAAAGTGTTCAGCATGGTGTATAAGAGAGGAGATAAAAGACAATAAAAGAGCAGCACAACCCATACTAACTATCAGACAAATTCTGTTTGAAATAGGAATTTTCAATAGCTAAAAATACCAGCAGGGTTAGGTCTAATTCAGTGGCTGTGTATGTGCAACTGTCACTATACCCTGCACACATTCTCTTCACCATGATGAAAGACACAGTTGGTAACTTCACTGAAGAAACCAGGCCTGACAAGAATGTGTGTGTGTGTGCGTGTGTGTGTGTGTGTGTGTTGTGATGTGTACATGTGTGCAAGCCGCTGAACTTCTGCCTATTGAATTTCTGTAAGATTGAAAAAAAAAAAAAAAACATAACATGTTTTATTTCTTATTTATTGAGACAGGAACCAGGAAGAATGATGAAACATTTACAGTGCCAGCTATCACCTACACCCAAGAACAAGACGTTTTTGATATAGAACATAGATACAAACACAATACTTGTTTTTTTGAAGCATAACACAACTACTGCAGTAGGCAGGAAACTTGCTTGTTATGTCGAAACTTGTTTTATGAGATATGACTGCTTTGTGGGGGTGGAAACTCCCAACTAAAACTTTGTCAGATGTTTGCAGGCCTCAGAACAGATGGAGATGAACTCTATCTATCTATCTATCTATCTATCTATCTATCTATCTATCTATCTATCTATCTATCTATCTGTCTGGTCCTGTCCCCCTCTCTCTCTGGATGAATGCAGGCAGGTGCGATGGAAAGTGGAATTACCCTCCAGGTAAAAATGCAAGAGGCTGTTAATATATGGGTGGATTACAAAGAACTTGAATGGATAGAATGGTCTTTCTCATTCAAATCAGCGTTTCTGGACAGTCGGAGCGGCAGCCATTTTTATGTGAACCGTTGGGCTAGCTTCTGTATAAACCGACGTACGGCAAGTCGCTGAGGTGAGAGGTTTTTGCAGCAAGAACCAAAGGCTAATGTTGACTAGAAGAGCTAGCTTTGATAAAGCTACGTTAACCTTGTCGTTAATGTTAGCTTTCAGTTGAGTTTTGACAGTTTGCAACAGACATATTGCACAGTTCTCAAGCAAGTGTGACACACTTTACAGCCTTAATGCCCAGACTATTAACCCTTAAAAAGACTAACAAAAACAAACTTAACAAAACTGTATGGAGTATGATATTTACTGGTTTAGACAGCCAGAAAAAAGGTAACATTTGTTCCATAAAGAGTTAAACATTTTGGAATTCTGAAATGAACACCATCATGTTTTCACTTGTTCTGCTGTTCTGGCACTGCTGTTTGGCCCCTTTAACCACTCATTACTTGGCTGCTCGCAATGGTAATGCAATAATACAAATTCATTCTACTGTTTACCCACAGTAAGTTGCCCTGGATAAGATTATCTGCTAGCTTTTACACACCTGAATAAAACCTCTTTGGTGACAGGCGTGTAGTAGGCTAATGTATGCATAACGTCTCTGCCTCATGTTTACTTATGCAAAACATCTTGAGGCCTCCTTTATACTTCAACACCTTTAATTATATTCAGTGAGTGAATGAATAAATGTCTCCGTCTGTCTGCCTGTCTGTCTTTTTGTCTATAGGCAGAGTGGAGAAAGACAATATTGCCTGAATTAGGAATGGGACTGACAACTAATTCAGCGTGGAGAACATAGGGGATATACGGATAAAAAGGGTATTTGTCATAGCTGTCAAATATTGACTGTTCATGCTCCAAAATGTTACTCATGTATGATGTAGGCCTATGCCATGTATGCCTTTACTTATATTGTATGTGCCATATTACATGAATGAATGACTGACTGAATGAATGAATAAATAAATAAACAAATTAATGAATGGCTAATTAATTAATTAATTAATCATTCAATTAGCTAAAGCGTCAGAAACTGACAATACTCACAAGCCTCATAAACATATTTGCATAATCAGCCTTGTGCAAACATTTTTAACTCATACATATTGTGGACTTTTAGGTATAAGAAAAGTGAAGTGTAGTTCTCAGAAATCTTCTGAGTTATGAATCAAATGGCAACTTATGTAACTTGCTAACTAATGCTTCATGTATTTTCCAACCACATGTCACTGTGTCATTTTTTTGGGAGGTTAATGATATAATGATGTAACCACATTTCTGAGACAGAGGTGGGACTGATGCCTTTGAAATAAAACCAAGAATCGAGATAATGCCAAGGTGTAAAACAAGTCTGCTGGATAAAGAAATGACCCTAATTTAACTAATAAACGGTCGCAAAACCGGTTAAGAAGGAAATCATGTCCATCGTTGAACTAAACGGTCTAACTGTCCCCTTTGTCTTGAAACATTCCTCGACTGTCCCCAGTTTCCATGCTAATAAAACCGCTCTAGTGTAATGATGAGAAGCGGTTAGCTTGTCTGCACCTAGCTTAACTGGCTAATCACCTCACCTCCAGAGTCACGGGGCATTTTTTTGTATTACAATGAGCTGTGAATATTCTGGTTGTGTGTGTGTGTGTGTGTGTGTGTGTGTGTGTCTGTGTATGTGTGTGTGTTTCTGCTTGTGTCTATGTGTTAGCATTCCCATTAAACAACAGTATTAGCAGGTGCACAGCAGACAAGACGCAATACCCTCTGTGGTCCAGTGTCTGTGGCTAATAAATAAAGCTAATAAAGCTAAAGGAGATTATTTTTGTACCACACTAGCCATACCAAAATGATCTATCTCTATCTAAAAACCTGTACCCCATGTTTTGTGTATCATATCTTGTACTTTGAAGTCATTACAAATATAGCACAGCTAGAATATAACTGGGATTTCTTGCTGTAAAAGTGGGTGGAAAACTGACTTTGTACTACAGATACATTTTGCCTCTATTTAATTTTAGACGTGAGATTTAAGTGTCATTCACATTGCATATTCTGCTGCTTCATGTGTATTTGTTCTAGGAAACAAGGGCGAACTAATTTAACAAAAACACAGTGGGCTGTGGCTGATGCAACACAGTGAAATTTAAGGAGCATTCATGCACAATAAACCACTTCTGTCAGACCACCTATTGAGCTGCTCTGTGTGTGTGTGTGTGTGTGTGTGTGTGTATGCGTGCACGTGTGTGAACATCAATGTGAGTATTTTTGTGTATAAGCGTGGGTGTCTGTGTGTGTACCTGCCACTGATGTACATAAGAAATAGATGCTGCCTCTGTTGTTCATTCCTACAGCGCAGCCTGAAGGCAATTTTCATCACTACCTCTGAGTTCTTGCAACTATCTACTGTGGCCTATTCCTGCCACAAAGCTGGCATTTGGGGTGTGAGAGTCAAGATCCTGTAACTAGCTCCATCAATCAGAAGGAAAACACCAGCATCAAGCCCATAATCAACCTGTACAGGTTTTTGCAGCCGCTGCCTCAATTTTCACAGCAGAGGCTCAATGTGAAAAACTCTTAACACAAAGAGTCAACGGAATTACTGCGATTACAGTCAAAGTGCATTATTATTAAAGGACTACACTAACTTTTTGAGAGTGTAGGCCCTTTGTTCACCTGGAAGTGAGCAAAGTTAGCCAGATGGCTAAAGTTTTTGCGCTGCTGATTCATGATGAAGATTGAGATTTTGTTCTCAGAAGTTATGAATCTACAGGCCATAGAATAAAAGCAGCCCGTCCTCCCCCAAAAAACGACCCCATATGTTGTTTGTACAAGCAGCTTATTACGACCTATAGTTACGTTTTAAAGTTAAGCGACCTCTAGCGGTCGTGTAAATAACGACAATGTGCTACGTTGGTCTGCATCCATGTCAAGTTTCTCTCTCAACATTGAAATAGCACGGTGGAAAGTAAGGGTGTTGTGGTCGGGGATGGTGGACAGGCGTATATGTTTGCCTTCGATGTAGGCGACCGGGGTTCAATTCCCAGCGTTTCCAAATTTAACCATGACCAAACCATTTTCCTAACCTTAACCAAGTTGTTTTAGTTGCCTAACCATAACCATAACCCAAGTTGTTTTCGTTTCACGTATTTTTGTGAGATCACGTTCGTTGGAAACGCTCCTGTGGGTCGTTTTCATTTAGTTGGAAACGCTCCTGTGGGTCGTATTAGAGGGTAGGAACAAACGACCTATGTGGTCGTATGGGTTGGAGGACTTGTTGAATAAAAGCCATTACTAAATGGATTAGCATACTGTATGCTAAAGCGTTAGCATGCACACCTAACAGAGCTATCTACCAGAGACACAGAGATCATTTTGGTGCCAATCCTCTCTTCACATATTGGGTAAGGTGACCAAAAAGTCAGCTAGTCCTTTAATGCAAGCCAAACTGACTCGCAAATGTTTTGCATTAGACTCGAAATGCTGTGTGTACACCCTACTAATCCCAAGTTGGGTCTCAAAATACTCTCATAACTTAATTCAACATGCATTTTCAATCATGTCTTGTTACTTCCAACAACATTGCTATGGTTAGTAGCACTGCAACACAATTGCTAATCACTTCACCACTAAATAAAAGACTGTTCCACTAGTAAACCTGTAGGCTGTTTCTGACAGCATGGCGCAGGACTATGATGATGATATTGAAGGTCTGGATTGTGGATGGGTTGTGGCCGAGGGTGTGATCACATGGTTACTGTTACTGTAAAATAGGAACAGTATTTTAAGTTATTACTACTATTTTTACCTTTGGTTTCTTTGGTTTACTGTTACTGTGAAATAGTGTGATGTCTCTGTTTTGCGTACACCAATATTGGGCTGCAATAGAAATGGTCACTGTATAACTTGTGTGTACACATTTTGAATAAAAGTTGGGTGTTGGGTTGCTGTATTTCAGTTCATCTTAAGTGATTACAGTAAATTTCAGTACAGTAATCAAAATGAGGTTGTTTGACATGTTGCATAAAAAGACAAACTTTACAGTAAGGTAGATGCTGAGAATGCAAGTAAATTGATTGCTTACAACAAAGTCACATGGGAAAACCCACATGTGAATTCAAAGCACATGTGCTTTTTGGACACGTGTGTTTTCATATCATATGATATGGATTAAATCCACGTGTTCACATATGGCATACCTGTGAATTATCTCTTTACATGTGAAATCAAGCAAAAACAATTTCACATGTAGAAAAGAAACACAAATGAAATTGATTTAAAAACTGTCACGTGATGACAGAATACAACGTGAAAACAAATGTTCACCTGAAAACTGTTGTGAACGGATATCATATCTCCCCCAACATGTCCAAAAAGCACATGTGCTTTGAATTCACATGTGGGTTTTCACATGTGTCTATGCCGTAAGGTACAATGTCTGAATGTGTTTCATCTCCTTATGCATAGATTTTTGTGCTTTGGATGGATGCCGTCTTTCTATGTTTGTCTTTTTTGCATCACAACAGACTTATATTCATTTTGCCTTGTACAATATGTACCAGTGCACAGATTATTACAGAGAATACTTACTGTACATAATGAAGTACTTGACAACATTTGCAGCTGAAAACCTTTTGTTCTTTTCTATTTGGAACAAAACGAACAATTAAAAGTTCACTCATATTCGTTTTCATTAATCAGGCTCACCATGGCAACAACTGGCAAATTATCTCCCTCTTGAGTTAAAGAAAACCAGGCAGGTCACGTTTGTAAGAACGAGGCAGTTTTCAGCGCACACTGAGCCTGTCTGGTGACACGAAACTGATCAATGCCAAACTCTTGGATATGTTCAAGGGCCTCATTTATAGAAGTTTTTTTTTACACACACAATTTTGCTTGCATCCATATCCAAGCCAAAGCTGTAATTTATGAAAACAATGTGTTCTCCAGTGTTCTGTGATCAAAAGCTGAAATTATTTGCAATGACGCTGCAAAGAATGAATGCCATACATTTGTTTCTGTCATAATCTTTGAAATATTCATTTGATAGAATCTTGGATGAAGAAAATGTCATTTTGCAACTCGGCCTGCATTGTTAATGCAGCCTCTTTGTCACACGGTCTAAATGCTGCTTCATACAGTAGGCTTGTCCACCCACTCCAAATAAAAGAAGAGAGAAAGAGAGAAACTGATGAAAACCATATTTTGACAGATCTGTGTTTTTTTTCTTGCATTTCTTGCAAAAGAGGAAATGTCTGGAAACAGAATAGTGAATAAAATGGCAATGTTTATTGAAGTGTTACAGAAAAGGATTCAACAGTCAGTTCATATTTTATGAGCGCTGTTGAAATGCCCCCATCTGGATGTGGTCTCTTTATTCAGCAGCCTCGCTTCCCTATGGGAGAGAAATGAAAAACACATTAAAATTTGCCAATGTCATGGGAATAGGGCAGGAAGAATGGAGAAATACTTAATGCATCGTTTACACCTGATCTTAGAATAGGAGTGCTGATCGAGGATGCCTGGTCAAACCACATTAACTTTAGTATGTACGACTTACAAAGTGAACTCTATGTGTCTCTAATCTTTGGTGCTTCATGAATATAGGATCAGAAATCACTTACCGATTAAAATAGATTCCATTATGAGAACACTGTATGTAAAAACAAAATGACTGTTCCCTAACAAATTACCTTTCCAGCATCGTGGCTCTTGGCCCTCAGCTTGTTGACCTGGGACTCAGCGATGTCTGCTCTCTCCTGCGCCTCCTCCAGCTCATGCTGCACCTTCCTGAACCTGGACAGGTGAGTGTTTACCTGCTCCTCCTGTTGGGGTGTAAAAGGTGTAACTGTATGACAAGTTTTCCTTATCTGTCTGTCTTTAGTAGAGTACGGCATCAAAATCCCTTGGAACATACATAATAAATCATACAATCAGGATTCTCCGATATCATTTTACTGATGATATAATTTCATGACTATAAATGCTACTAGTTTGTTCACAAGTCAGTCGTCCAGGCATAAAACAGCACAAAAATCATTCATTATCAGATGTAACACAGTTCATGAATCTACACTGGAAAGAGCATTGAAACATAAAAAGCAATAAAGGAACTTGTTATGCTCTTAGTTTAGGTATTCCACAATACATCATTTATTCTATCATATTTCACAATCAAACCTCATTATTAGCAGGCTTTACTTACAGCCTCCTCAGCCTGTCTCTTGTAGGCCTTGACTTTGAGCTGCAGCTTGTCCACCAGATCCTGCAGTCTGTTCACATTCTTCTTATCCTCCTCCGTCTGCGCAGATTAAAGAGAGTAAGGAAAAATGCAGCAGAAAGGAGAAATCACGGTTGCAGGATTGTCCCTGAAATATGTAACAGCAGCACTGCACCACTTATGGATGATTGTGAATTAGTCAATCCACAAGCAACCACTTCATTAGGAGCATTGTCTGATATCCTTAGGGTGAGGGCCTAGGCTGTATTCCTGGTGAACAGGTGAAAAGTACCTGATAGGTCAACTCCTTCACTCTCCTCTCGTACTTGCGGACTCCCTTAACAGTGTCGGCTCCACGTCTCTGCTCGCCCTCAACCTCAGCCTCCAGTTCACGCACCTGAGAGCACGCACACGAGAGAGAGAGAGAGAGAGAGAGAGAGAGAGAGAGAGAGAGAGAGAGAGAGATAGAGAGATGTAGACTCACATCAGTGATAGCCTTCTTTTCCTCAGCATTTCTTGCTTCTTGGACAGTGTCGTCCACCTCATCCTGGATCTGGACCAGGTCAGCCTCAAGCTTCTTCTTAGTGTTCAGGAGACTGGTGTTCTGGGTATCAGATGCAAAAAAATGAATAAATAAATGCAACACAGATTACGTTTTCCAACCATAATGGCCAGTACAAATTCAACTTTAATTCAGGAATACAATTTTCCTCAATATTTAAATCCCCTTTCCTCAATATTCAAATCCGACCAATTAAGTTTCCCTTGACACATAGAATCGATTAAACTTGACCCCCAAACTGTTAGCATTTCACATTCTGCTGAGCAATAACACTTTCCCATGTGAGTGACTGATTTGACAAACCTGAGAGTGAAGCAGTCCCACTCGCTCGCTCGCATCCACCAGCGCCTGCTCCGCCATTTTGCGGCCTCTCTCCGTCTGCTCCAGAGCGCCTCTCAGCTCCTCGATCTCAGCCAGCATCAGGGCATTCCTGCGCTCCACCATGGCAACATGCTCCTTCATGTCCTCCTGGCCCCTTAGGGCATCGTCAAGGTGCAGTTGGGCATCCTGGAAACAAAGAAAATGGTGAATGCGAATTGGTGACTACACAAGACTAAACATGTTTTCGTGAACCTAGGCTAAAGGCTGAATACTAAAATTCTCATTTGGGTCCAGGATGAAAAAGTTTGAGAACTCTTGGTCTATGGTCAGAGGATAATCTGGTCAAGTGTAACAAGGAAGATAGTTGACAGGTAAATTCCGATTTTCCCCAACATTTAATTACCATTAACAAGGGGCATATGCAGTATTCAATAATTTAGATAAGAACGGGGGTGCTATCCCCCTTCATACCACCTGAAATTGCCCCCTGATCTACAATAGTACACAGGACACACAACTGGGTGTAGGCATATGTCTTGGGTCAAGGGTCATGAGTCTGGGTCTCAGGCTGAGAGGCCAAATAAAGTACAATGCTGAAGACCCCCGACTTGTAGCTGACCTTAATGTGCATTATAACCCGAGCCTTTTAAATGGCTGCAGATATGCTGAATCGACGGTCTGTCTTACCTTGAGCTGCCCCTGGATGTTTCTGAGCTGCTTCTGGGCCTCGGCGGCCTGGCGATTGGCATGGCTCAGCTGGATCTCCATCTCATTCAGGTCTCCCTCCATCTTCTTCTTGATCCTCCTGCATGGAGTCGATCACCCTCTGGCTGTTCCTCTTGATCTGCTCCGTCTCTTCGTCCTTCTCTGCCAGCTTCCTGTCCACCTCGCTCTTGACCTGGTTCAGCTCCAGCTGGACACGGAGAATCTTGGACTCCTCGTGCTCCAGGGTCCCCAAAGTGAGCAAATTTAACTGGGTAAATTTAATGAAAGACACTTTCACTTCATATCATCTCAGTGAAGATTAATTTGAACAAATTGCAGGCTAATTCAATGAACCAATCTGATTAAATTTATTTGAGAGGTGACACTCTATACACAGTTCATATACTATAAGTATGCTGTATTTCATGAAATTACCTCAATACAAGCAATTATTGAACTTGATTCTCAATTTGAATTTACCTCAGCTTCCTCCAGTGCGTTCTGGAGCTCTGCCTTCTCGGTCTCCACTGCCTTTTTGGCCTTCTCCAGCTCATGGATGTTCTTTCCAGACTCATCAATCTGTTCAGTCAGGTCAGAGATCTCCTCTGCAGAAGACAATACAAGTAACATTTTCTGTTTCTGTATAGCCTTCCAACCTGATATTACTGAATAACCAAAAAATGCCTTCAGAGGAACTGTGAATCTGGGGGCTGAACTTTGTAGGAGAGCCATGCAACAAAAGACATGGGCAAAAAGGAGCACCAATGACCCAACCCATAATTTGTCTTACACTGAATTAGTTCTCAGAGGGACATATGACAACAGAACTCAAGCATGTTGCATTTGCTCAGCAACTAGACTCCACTAGACCAACACATTAATAGAGACAGTTCTATGAAACCCCAGGAAGAATACACTTGACATACGCTGCAGGTTCTTGTTCTCCCTCTTGAGGGTCTCTAAATGATCCAGAGCCTCTTCAGTTCTTCATTTTGATGAGCTCGGTACTCAGAGATCTGGCCTCCTTCTGTGCTCCCTCCAGCTCAGCCTGGCCCTCTTCATATTTTTGCTTCTACTCTGCTAGGACCTGGTATTATAAAGATACCAGTGAAAAGTGAATGATGACAAGGAAGCTTTAGGAGAGGGGATGGCATAAAATAAGTTACAAGCAGGATTGGAGCCCACAATGTTGTGAGTACATTGTACATGGCTGAGCCTGCTGAGCAACCAGCCACCACTTCTATGGAAGGAAGGAAGGAAACGTACGGACAAACCCGTCTTTATTTGTCACAAACAACCATTTTTCACAGGCACACACACGTGCACGGCAACTTGCACAAACACACTTGCTTCCAATGGCGCCGTGAGATATGTCCTCTGCATTTATCCCATCCTGGCTCGTCCTTCTCCACGGGCAGGCCAGGAGCGGTGGGCAGCTTGCAGCGCAGCGCCCGGGGACCAACTCCTTTTTCCGACCATCGCTGGTCAGGCAACTATCTTCTTGCATGTTTTTAGTGGGGGGTTCTTATCGGTGTTATATGTGTCAGGGAGCAGAGATTAGGACCCAAATGCAGACAGCCTGAAGCAGAGAGCTTTTCTGAAGCAAGCAGCTTTAATGCAGAACTGAAACTAAGGCAGAGAACAAAACAGAAAATCCCAAAAGCAAAAACCACAACAGGCGGGCAAAACAAAGGAAGACAAAACCAAACCTGGCCGGTTACAAGGCAAGAAGGTATCCACAAGAAACACAGGGTACACAGCAGGAGGCGAAGCAGGTAACATGGGAAACACAACAGGCGAACTGACACCACTCCAGGGAAAGACAGACTACTTATACACACAGACTAACGGGGAAATGGAGAACAGCTGGCAGCAGGGAAAAGAGTCCAGGAAGTGAAAGGAGTGGTGACCAGGACACAGGGGCAGATCATGACAATATGGAGGAAACCCCAGGTGAGCACATGCAAACTCCACACAGAAAGGCCCCTTTTTACGAGGACCTTCTTGCTGTGAGGCGACAGCACTACCACTGCGCCACCGTGCCACCAATATGTTGTTATGACAATACTGTACATTTCTACAGTGTTTTATTAAACTATTCTAGTCTTTGATTAATGCATTGGTAGTAAAAATAAATAATAAATAATGATAATAAGATCAGTAATAGAACATACAATAAACAACAAAGCACCAGTAATAAGACATCAGTACAATCAACAGTAAGACATGCAATAAGCAACAGAGCATAGCTCAGCAATGAGTTAAAAATCGATATTGTAGTATAAAATAGGATGCAGTTGATGCAGTTAAAGTGAGTAAGCTAGTTTAAAAAGATGGGTTTTAAGAGCAGTTTTGAATTCTGTAATGGAGTCCAGTATGTGGATGTGAGGGGGAAGGTTCCAAAGTTTGGGTGCAGCATAGGAGAAGGCCCTGACACCCATTGTGCTGAGGTTGATGGCTGGTAGTGCCAGTAGACCTGAAGACCACAGGGAGCGAGAGGGAGTGTAAGTCTGAAGGAGGTCTGTGAGATAAGCAGGGGATAGATTATGAAGAGCTTTAAATGTTAATAATAAGATTTTAAAGTTAATCCGTTGTGACACAGGGAGCCAGTGTAATTGAATCAACAGGGGAATGACATGTTCAGTGGACTTTGATTGCGTATAATCCGTGCTGCAGAGTTCTGGATGAGTTGGAGTCGGTGAATAAGTTTGTTGGGGATGCCTACCAGGATCGCATTGCAGTAGTCAATGCGTGATGTAACCAGAGCATTGACTAAGACTTCTGTGGAGTGTTGTGTTAAAGCAGGGCGTAGTCTGGAGATGTTTCGCAGATGGAAAAAGGCAATCCAGGAGACATTGTTTATATGACTGGAGAAAGAAAGGGTACTGTCCAGGATAACACCAAGGCTCTTAACCTGTTGACACAGGTATGGTGGCTCCAGCAATGGGGAGTGAACAAATATTAGTTTTTGAGAGTGTAGATTTAGAGCCAATGAGGAGTAGTTCAGTTTTACTACTGTTGAATTTTAGGTAGTTGTTTGTCATCCATATCTGTAAATCATGGAGATAAGCAGTGAGGGTACTGGAGGGGAGAGTATAAGTGGGCTTAGTGGAAACATAAAGCTGCATATCATCAGCATAACAGTGAAAATGAATACCATAGTGCCGGAAGATGTTGCCAAGAGGGAGGAGGTAAATAATAAACAGGAGTGGCACCAACACTGAACCCTGTGGAACTCTGTGGTGAGCTATGGAGCTTTCTGACTGGTAATTCTGAATTTGTACAAAATGTGCCCTGTCTGCAAGGTAGGAGGCAAACCACTGATACACAGTGCCCCCAACTCCAATACTGGCCAGACGATACAAGAGGAGCTGATGGGATACAGTATCAAAGGCTGCGGTGAGGTCCAGGAGGATGAGGATAGAGAGTAGACTGGAATCAGCTGCACGGAGGAGGTCGTTGGTGATCTTAACCAGGGCTGTTTCTGTGCTATGTTTGGGGTGAAAGCCAGATTGGAATTGTTCAAAGAGATTATTGTTATCAAGGTGGATCTGGAGTTGAGATGCAACTACCCTCTCAAGAATTTTGGAGATGAATGGTAAATTGGAAATAGGCTGGTAGTTGTTTTGGTCACTAGAGTCTAAACCAGGTTTTTTCAGAGTTGGTCTGATTATGGCAACTTTCAGTGATGGGGGAACTGTACCAGTGGACAGAGAGGAGTTGCTAATGGAGGTTATCAGGGAAATGATAGAGGGCAAGCATGCTTTAACTAGGGTTGTGGGGATTGGATCCAGGTGACATGTGGAGGTATTGGACTTAGTAATAAGTTCAAAAATGTGATTTTCGGTTGGAAGACTGAAGTCACATAGGACAGTGGATGGGGACAGTTTCATGGCGCTTGCTGATGGTAAGTCGGTCTGCATGATGTTAGCAGAGGCCAGCTGCTCATGAACTGTAGTAATTTTGGAGTTGAAAAACTTCAAAAAAAGCATAGCATTGTTCATTAGAAAGGTTAATGTTCATATTGGTTTCAGGTGGTTTGAGTAACCTTTTCACTGTGGAGAAGAGAGTTCTAGTATTCCCTTCACCTGTACTGATGATATTTGCATAATAGGAGCTTTTAGCTATTAAGAGAGCATTTTTGTAGTGGAGTATATGATCAAAGTACATTTGTTTATGAACAGCAAGTCCAGTCTTGGTGCAGAGCCTCTCCAGGCGCCGACCTAAAACCTTGAGCTGACGTAGTTCAGGTGTGTACCAGGGAGCAGTATGGGCAAATGAGACAACTCGTGTTTTCAGAGGGGCTAGAGTATCAAGTGCAGAAGATAAACTGTCATTGTAATAGTCCATTAGATCCAAGAGTGAGGGGGTGGGAGCAGGAACGGGGTTCAAGGTAATTAAACTGCTGAGATCTTCTGGGTTAAGATGTCTGATGTTGCGGTATGATATGATTACGATGCACCCTTGTTTTATTGAGCGGTAGGTTGGTGTTGAATAACACAGCTTTATGGTCTGAGATCAGTAGTTCAGCAGCGGTGATGTTATATGGTGTGATGCCGGAACAACAAACTAAGTCAAGGATATGGCCCTTGATGTGTGTTGTAAAGTTGACATATTGTGTTAGATCGAAGCAATCTAACATTGCTTTAAAATCTTTAGTGAACATATTGTCAGTGTTATCAAAATGAACATTAAAATCCCCCATTAGGATGATATTAGGAGACATTGCACTAAGGGTGATTAAAACTGTTGAGAGTTCAGTGATGAAAATATTTGATGACTTGGGTGGTCTGTACAGAACAGCAATACTGGTGGGTGTAGGACCACAGAGCTTAACAGCCAGCAGTTCAAAGGAAGACTGATCAGGTAGAGAGAGTGGCGTTAGTTTTACAGTCTCGTGATAGATCAGCGCGAGGCCGCATCCCCTGCCCGAAGAACGGGGTTTGCATATGTAAACAAATCCCGGTGGAGCTGCTGAACTTAGGTGTAGAAAATCATTCTGTGGCTGCCAGGTTTCTGTGAGACATAAATAGTCCAGTTTGTGATCTGTGATGAAGTCCCAACAATGCCCCAGAGGGGCATTGTTGGCGATAGATCGGATGTTGTAGAGGGCAAACTTATGATAGGTCGTGTGCATACATACAGCTGATTTAGCTAGTGGAGTTAGCACACTGTGGTCTACACGCCGTGTGCCGTGTGGGTGGGAGGCCCTGTGCCTGATAATGGTCTGTATGGGGAAAATTCCCGGTGAGAGGGAAAATGACAGATGAGGCCGGTGGGGGGAGCTAGCGGGGGGAACAGTACTCTGAGGTGCCACTATAGGTGGAGATGGAGGTTCCGGGGAGGGAGTGTGGGATGTAAACAGTCAGTCATGTGGAGAGGACTGTACAGTGTGCTGCAACTATCCAGGATGACAGGGACCGTGGCTCCAGGGAAGCAGTGAGTGGTTGCATTGAAGAAACGGATGTTCCTGATTATGGAATCCCCCACTATCAATGTGGTTGGGGAGAAGAGGGGACGAGGAGATGACAGTGCCCGAGCAGGCGAGTGTTGTGGCGAGGCAGCGACATCAGACCTGAGAGAAGGATTCCCTGCCGGCACAGGGCAAGGAAAACCTCCAGAGCGTCTGAGCACAGCCTCTTTCAGGATCCTATGACGGGAAGTGGAGGTCATTGCCCGGGATGAGGGCCATTGATCTGGCCCCACAGTGGAGCGGCGAGCCACCCGAACACCGCTAGCCACCAGTGGAGGGGAAGCCGCAGTGTCAGCAGGCGCCGTCCTCGGAGAAGGGTCCAGATCGGGACTAGTCGGAACCGAAGGAGCATCAGCTGGGTGGACCGGAGTGTCGTCAGACAGGGCCGCGTAGCGGTTGGAGAGGCTTATGCGAGGGGGTGAGGCAGCCCCGTCCAAGTCTCTCTTGCGCCCACGGACCACCACTTCGGCCCAGGACGACTGATGGTTCGGTGTCGAGCAGGAGGAAAGCCGTGGACAGGTGGAGGGGTCCCACAGAACTGTGTCCTGGATGGCTGCACTAAAGAGGCAATCCGTTTGGACTGCCCAGAAGCCACGTCCATGAAGCTGGTCAAAAGAGAGTCTTTCTTCTGCAGTTCATTGGAAAGCCGTGGAATAGGGTCTGACCTTAAGATCGCTTAAGGTCAGCGATCTTTCTGTTTGCTTTCTTGAGTAGCACACAGTCCTCACAGGGCATAGTTGGCATAGTTGTGTTTGTTAGCTTAGCCACCAGGCAGTAGTTCTCACACCCGGATAGAGAGGTGAGTGATGGCATGGTTGCTGGTAGCGTTGGTTGATACTAAAATTTCTTTCAAACAGAGAGACCTAATATATGTGAACAATCAAATTCCGCAATATCCTTTAATGGACCAATTACCTCATCAAAGTTCCTCTGCTTCTTGTCAAGGTTAGCGGCTGCCACCTCTCCGACTACAATCAGTGCCCATTCTGTCAGATCCATGTTCCATAAATGTAATATTAGTAAGAGCCCTGGGCCTGACATGATCACTGGCAAATTTCTTAAAGTTTGTGCAGATCAGTTATGTGATATTTTTACTGATCTTTTTAACTCGTCACTTACCCAGCACAAGGTCCCGAAACTGTGGAAGGAGTCTATTGTTGTACCCGTGGCCAAGAACAAATCCCCCAAAGAGCTCAATGACCTTAGGCCTGTGGCTCTGACCTCACTAGTGATGAAGACTTTTGAGCGATTGGTCAAACAAATCCTGACTGATAAGGTTCAGGACCTGCTCGACCCGATGCAATTTGCATATCGGGTTAATAGAGGGGTGGATGATGCTACTACTACTTTATTTAATTATCTGTACAAGCATCTCGAGGGTACAAAAACTCATGCAAGGCTTTTATTTGTAGATTTCTCCTCAGCTTTTAATACAATCCAACCACACATTTTAGCTAGTAAACTACTGTCCACTTTTAATCTTGATGCTGGCATGGTGAAATGGGTAATGGACTTTTTAACATGTAGGCCCCAGGCAGTCAGGGCTAATGGTGCCCTATCCCAGAAGCGGTTGTCATCCACAGGCTCGCCCCAGGGGTGTGTCCTGTCCCCATTATTGTATATTCTATATACAAATGACTGTAGGAGTAACTACGACGACAGGCATCTCCTGAAGTTCGCAGATGACACTGTTTTAATCAGTCTGCTCCAGGATGGAGAGGTCGATCATGGGCCAGTTGTGAAAGACTTTGTAGAGTGGTGTGACAACCACTTCCTGAAGTTAAATGTTCACAAAACTAAAGATATGGCCATCGACTTCAGGAAAACCTCCCACTCAACCTTCCCAACTACAATCAAGGGCTCACTTGTTGAGACGGTTGAGTGCTACAAGTACCTGGGAACAGTGATCGATAAGAACTTGAACCATGACCTCAACACATCTGCAATCTGCAAAAAGGGCCTGCAGAGACTTCACTTTCTGCGCAGACTGAATACTTTTAATGTGGACAAGACACTGATGGCTTTATTTTACAAATCCTTTATTGAGTCTATTTTAACCTTTTGTTTAATTTCTTGGTATGGGAACCTTACAGTGCAAAACAAAAATCGTTTGTTCAATATTGTTAAAGTAGCCAGCAAAATAATTGGCACGCAGTAGCTTTCTTTAACAGATATCTATGACAGACAAGTTTTGCGGAAGGCACGGTCGATCTTGGCCAGCTCTGACCACCCACTCTTGGAGGAATTCGTTGTTCTCCCCTCTGGGCGGAGATACAGGTCCCCCAGGGTAAAAAGGAATAGGTTTAAATTTTCCTTTGTTCCAAGTGCAATAAATGCGCTTAATTTGCACTAAACCTTGACTGTACTGCTCAGCAGCACTTTATTATAGCTACCATTCCAATGGTTTGATACTTTTAACGAACCGATACATTTTTTTTGGTTGTTTGCTGTAACTGTTGTGATTAATGTACCATGTCCTCTTGTATGTTGTGTTTGTGTTTTTGCCCTCTACTGCAAATCAAATTTCCCCTCGAGGGACAATAAAGATCTGAACTGAACTGAACTGAACTAGACTGTTGGCTCTCTCCACATCAATCATAAGGTCTTCCACCTCTCCCTGCAGCCTCTGCTTGGTCTTCTCCAAGGAGGCGCACTTGGAGTTCACAGCCTCAATGGACTCCTCAGCCTCCTGTAGATGCTGGGCCAGCTTTTTCCTGCACAGGAAGATTTAGTTTCACTCAACTATGGGGACAGTAGCACCTTAGTTAGAAAGTGTGTGGTCATAGCATTTGAATCCATGAAGAGATGAATGAAGTTTTTAACTGCTCTGTCTCACAGAAGAAAAATAATTAGCTTAATTCAAGTATTCACCATTAAAGCCACTATTCTGGATTTTTTCACCACTTAAATTTTCTATATATTTGCATGCATCTTTGAACAGTTTAACTTAATTAATAGATAGAAAATGAACCTTTGATTTTTTTTTCTAAATCCATGACATTTCACAACATACAGTACTGTAGATCCATTTTACTTGAGTGATTATGCATATAAAATGCACAGAAATCTCATTTAATTTAGTTGCTACATATTGCTGGTCATTGCATCAAGCTCTTTAAGTCGTTTTGGGAATGAAAATTGCCTCTGATGTCCTATTTGATTATGGATTATGGATTGGTAGAAAAGCGTTCACTTACTTGGCTTCCTCCAGCTCCTCGGTACGCTGGATTGCATCACTCTCATACTTGGTTCTCCACTGAGCTACCTCAAGAGTTAGCCTTGGACATGGCACGCTGCAGCTCAGCCTTGGCCTGCTGCTCCTCCTCAAACTGCTCTCTGAGCAGATCACAGTCATGGCGGGCAGACTGGACAGCATGGGCCAGGGCGTTCTTCGCCTAGCAATCATTGTGAGAAACAAGAACAGTTTAATCAATTCAATGGATTGGATTTGCACATTCCTCAATTGTCTCAAAACTTCAAAATCCTTCTGTAACTTGGCTGCTACTCTCTGCTATCTACATCTTCTCCTTTGTGACTGGTATAGATTTAATAAGGTAAATCAATAACGGATAATGGCTTTTACTTGGATTTGCCTCATCAGTGCACTTCATTGAAAGAATAAATGTCCCTAATATGTTGTACATTCAGTGTATATTCAGTACTATAAATTAGTCACTAATATATGATTCATGGAACAGCACAGAGAACAATACAATCAACATAATATGAATATATCTTTTTAGATGACCTTTGAACTAAACAGATGATTCAATAAAACTAAACCGACCACTAATTTGAATATATTAGATAATTATATTGGCAAATGGACAACAGGGATTCCATCCCTGTAGAAATGTTTTCAGCATGGAAAAGTGAATGTCATACCTTTACTTGCTCCTCAATGTGTCTCTTGAGCTCCTCGATCTGCTGAGTGTAACCCTGCCTGCCTCTAGTCAGCTGGGAAACTAGAGCCTCCTTCTCCTCTATTTGACGACCATACTCGCCTGAATGAGAGCTGAAGTGGACATGTGAGCCATATGTGAGAAATTAGTGTCAGAGGGGAACGACACCGCTTTAACTTCAACATGATCAAGCACTCATATTCAGTATTCAAATACTCACCATTCTCGGTCTGAAGTATAGCCTTCTGTGTACTCAAGTCGTTCAGCTGCCAAACAGTCTCCTCATCTTGGACTTGAGTTCACATTTGGCCAGGTTGGCCTGTCAACAACAAAAAAGTTTCAAGTTGTCACTGTACAAGTGTCCTACACCCATTTGCTACTCCCCTTTTTCGACTTTTATTGACCTTTTTACCCACCTTTGCTTTGGCCACAGCCTCCATGTTGCTGGAAAGGTCGTCAATCTCCATCTTGAACTCACTCTTTTCCTTCTCCAGCTTCTGCTCCACTCTCTGCAGATTGTCAATCTGCCCAGCTCAGCAGGCTTCTCGCTGCAAGGTGGACTCCTCCAGGTTGCACCTCAACTTCTGGAACTCGGCCTCTCGCTTCTTGTTCATCTCGATTTGAGCTGCGGTGGCTCCGCCGGCCTCCTCCAGCCTCTTGCTGATCTCCTCCAGCTCTCTAGAGAGGTCGGCCCTCTGCTTCTCCACCTTGGCCCTGGCGGCACGCTCAGCCTCGATCTCTTCCTCCAGCTCCTCAGTACGAGCCTAGGAAAAAGCAACCGATGGGTACATTATAATTTGCACAAAAGAAATATGCCTTGGATGACTTAAGAGCAAATCCATGAGACCGAAGTTAAGTGGGGATGGGACGATATATTCATCTCACGATACGATTCGATACAACCACGATACAATATATTAAATAAAAGTTCAATGGCAACAAAAACTAAGACTGTGCAGAATTATGTTTATTTCTGAGCCATAAATCTTTCTACCAATGGTACTGACTTTCTAGAACAACAATTTAAAAATGTCACTCCAAAGTGCAAATAATATTTATATATTTATATTTTGAAGGAGAGCTTGTGAAATTGTGATGGGCAAACCATCTAATTTGTGATTACTACAGCAGAATAAAATAGAGCTAATATCATGATTCATTTTTCTGCCCCATGAGACAATTGTCATATTTTTGTATTGGGATATATTGAATTTTGATAGATTGTCCCCTAAAGTAAAGGCAATGTAAAAGTCAGATAATTTCACTAAAAATGGGTAACACATCTTATTCAATTTAATCTACCAATATACCTGGAGTTCCTTGATCTTCTTCTGCAGCTGAGCTCCCAGAGAGTGCTCATCCTCAATCTTGCTGATGAGCAGACTGGTCTCAGAGTCCTTCCTGGATGTAGAAAATACAAAAGGCAGAATTAAAACACTGTTCACTGTGGTCTTGTGAACCTAAGCAGGTGAAGTATAGTCCTTCCAGGGTTAGGTGTTCAATTAGCACTGGGGTCTCCTACATGAAAAGCATATGTGATTACAGTACTGTGAAGTGCTCTGGACAATGGGTGTCTATTAACTGGCATAAATTATTCACTGCGACGCTATGCATGGGAGCACATATAGCATATCCTCTAGAGCTGAAGTGGGCAATTTACTTCTTGAGTTTCTCCTCAGACTGCTGCTTGTCATTTTCCAGGTCCATAATGGACTCCTGGGCCAACTTCAGGTCTCCCTCAAGCTTCCTCTTGGCTCTCTCAAGGTCCATGCGCAGCTTCTTCTCTTGCCCCAGTGAACCTTCAAGCTAATTAAGCAAAAAGGTAATTTTAAGACATGTAATTATTAGAAATAGACATAGGTATCTATTTCTAAGAATCTAATAATCTCTATAGATGTCTATATCTATATATAGATATATAGACAGATATCTTAAATTATCAGCCATATTATGTTGACAAAGCCTGCTGCATAATACGATACGATACAATGCAATACGATTGGAAAGAACTTTATTGTCAGATTTGTCTGGAATTTGTTATGCATCATAGCATAACAAATTTCAGAGAAATCTGTAGGTTTAATAAAATATTATCAGTGGCTGTATGTTAGTAGCCTGAAAAGGGGATGAATTTCATTAGAATAGCAGACACAGTAGCCTGCAAAATAAAGATTGGTATCATAAGTATTTTAATTAATCGGTTTATTTGTTTGAAAATGTGGGACCCAATTAAATTGTTGCTTTATGCTTCTGACAAACTTGTCCACAATGGCTTCCCAATTAATTAGCCTCTTTAAAAAAGGCTGCTGCACATTAAATTATATAATTATATTACTCACATCATCGACTTGCTGTTCCAGCTTGGTATTGGCTTTGGCCAGAGTGTTGACTTTGTCTTCCTCTGCCTGCAGGTCATCCAGTGTCTGCTGGTGGGCCTCCTGGAGAGCTTTCTTCTCCTCGGTCAGCTTGGCAATGGACTCATCCTGCGAGGCCATTTCCTCAGTCAGGTTCTTCACCTAGAATTGTGACAGGAAATAGTTTTCCAATGTTTATAACCTCACCACAGTTCACTATTATATGAAGAAAAAAGACTCTAGACTCTAGACTATGAGGTATTCCAGTGAATTCCAGTTCCGAGTTTATTTTATGAAATATCCATCTTTTTCTACCTTGTTCTCCGTAGCATGTTTCTCCTCTTCCACTTTGGCCAAAGTGAGCTCCAAGTCATCAATGTCCTCCTTCAGCTCAGAGCACTCATCCTCCAGCTTCCACTTCTTAGCAGTCAGCTCAGCATTGATCTCCTCCTCATCTTCCTTCCTCTTCCCCGTCGTCTCTTTGAGTTTGGCCTCCAGCTGGATTTTGCTCTTAATGAGCCCCTTGCACCTCTCCTCAGCATCTGAGAGGTTCTCACTTTCCTGTAGATAGTGCAGCATTCATTTGTTAGCAATAAGTAGAGGAAGCAGTATTGAGGAAATTATAATAACAAGGACTATGTTCGATCATACTGCTGCAGTTGATTTACGACTTTTACAGAGGGAATTCACAAATGTAAGAATGTAATACTGATCTCACATGAAAAGCTCCCAACCACACTTTTGGAGTTTTTTTTTTTACTTGGTCATTTACTTTCTTTATTCTTGAAAATATGAGATTAACTGACTGCAGTGAAAATAACATATTTGTTTTTCATAATCAAGTTACAGCTTACAGCTAGGGCCAGGTTGGTTGTCATCTTCCCGTAGTTCTCCTGGACTAACTCCTTCTCGGTCTCAGCGCTCTTGAGCAGAGGCTTAATCTTGAAGTACAGGTGCATCCATGGCCAGTTCTTCACATTCATGAAGGAGCGAATGTTGTACTGGATGGTGAAGATGGCATCTCTGAAAGTGATTAACAGCAATGAATGTTTAATTATGCAACTTTGACATGACAGCGTGATATGAATGCCTAATACAACAAAATGAATTCATACTAAAAAGCCAATCAATCCATCAATCCATCCACTGGGTGATTACTGACTTCCTCTCTATCTAACTATCTAATCTAATTTCAAGCCTACCTCCTCTCCATCATCTTAACAAACCCTCTCCTCATGAGGTATCCTCTGCAGAGAGCCTGGGTCATGGTTACCAGCTCAGCCAGCTTCTCATCTCTCATATCTCTCTCTCCCCACTTACTTTTCACTATCAATATTGATTTTAAGGTATCAAGATGTGGATCAAAAATCTTAAAAATATAGGATTCTTACAATGACAGTTCCAGTTTTCTTTTAGTTTATGGATCAAATGAGGTTTGATTTAGAAATGCAATTGGTATGTAGATAAACAGAAAAGTGCTCTATCACATAATGAAATGTATCAGCAAAAGTATTGAACAATGAGACCCACCCCTATTCAGCACATACAGCCGTACACAACGACCCCATTGTGGCTTCTTTTGTCGGTAGAGATGAAGCTTCGGTTGCTAGCAGCAGTAACGTTAGCACTAAGTGCTCCACAGCCGAAAGTGGCGGGTCGGTGGTTAACACACATGAGCTAGCCAACACAGAGGAGCTGGAGCAGCTGCCGATTGTTCCACCAGTAACCCCAGCTCACCATGACGAGGCCAACTAACGTTACGGAATTTGATGAGCCGTGTCAACCTGGACAGAGACCTTCGAGAGGTAATTTCAGAAAAGCTGGTTTACCAAATGGAAATAGCTGCATTATTTCATTGAGAGAGACACCATTCTTTGCTTCACTTGCTGCAAAGCTCTGGAGAACTGTTAACGATGGGAGGACAAGTTCATTTACAGTAGATGGCTTTTGTAATTGGCGTAAAGCAACTACAGAGTTTAGTCACCGCAAGTTGTCTGACCTACATTTCGAATTGATGAGAGTGCTTGTTTCACTCAACAACACTCCCATAAATGCTGTACTGTCCAACCTTGTTGAAAAAGAGCAAGCAACTGCCAGGACAGTTCTTCAGCTCAATCAAATGTATCTGCCGTGAAGGGCTTCCATTAAGATGCCATAGTCATCTGTTGTCAACTTATGGACATATACATTGCCAAAAGCCCATGAGTGGCTACAGAGAAAAGACAGTTGAATGTCTCACACCATTCAAAATGAAAGGCCACGTTTGGAGCCTTCAAATAGCAGGTAAGACATTATTATTTGGTTATTGCTGCCGCCATGCAGAATGAGTGTAATTGTCAACATCATGTTTGTGGTGTGTAGCCAGGAATTGGCAATGCTGCCAGCTGTTTGATATGACATACTTTAAAAATGACATTCATGATAACTTGTAGGGTGGGCAATAGCACATTGTCTATTGATATTTCACCTATTACTTGAAATAGGTGAAATGTTTGTGTGCTCTTGCCTAGCATGCTATAGGCCTACTTCTATAGTCATCATACTGTCTGGAGCCACTGTCTGACTAGAAAGGAATTGACATTTTTGCCCTTGCATTGCCTTTCTGAGCCTACCCACCCAGGCAGAATAAAACTCCAAGCATGTTTATGACTGTCCTATTCCATTTGAAGTTCTGAATTCAGTGTGGTTGTGATATGGGATTGTAGAGGAATGTATTGGATGGGCAATTGGCTACCCTGTGTAAATGGCTTGCTTAGATTATCTGTGGTGTGAAAAGATGTGTTTGTGTGCTTATCCATTATAGGATTAGAACTCGTGTGAGTGATTTACTTATGGGCGTGTGAGGGAGTGTGAAAGAGAGCTTGTGTCTATCCATTGTGGTAGAAAGTAACAGTGAGAGGAGAACCGTCATTGGCCCCATCTTCAATCACTATCTGGCTCCCACTGCATATGCCCTCTTCTTATGATGCCTGTACTGGGTACAGATAGCTCTATGCCATGCATCAGTATTGTCTGTGTACCGAGATTTGAGGTAACCAGTCTCTCTCCTACTTGGCAGTAGTCTGCAGTAAGGGTCTCTGGGCTTTCTTTCAGTATTTTATGTTTGTAGGTTTCCTTGCCTGGGCATTTTTTTAGATCTGTTGGGTATTTTATGGCAAGGATGGGGGGCTTTCCCATCTGTTTCCCATCTTTCCCTCAACAACTCACTCTGCTGCTACTTAACAGGCTAACTCAAAATAGCACAAAGTCCTTTGAGGAAAAACTTGAAATAGAGTTCAGTTAAGATATAGGGGCCGCTGCTTCCCTCACTCCTCTATAGCTCAACTAGAGGTGGAGGGTGTCTGTGCAGGAGTTTCATGGCTTTTCCTGTCCTATGGGTCCTTGTTTTTCACATACTGTATTTCTTTAAAAAGTTGCCCCTTTGCTTCTTAAGTTTGATATTTTTAAGATTTATCAAGTTTATCTCTCTCCAAAACTATTTAATTTGTAAGATTTTTAAGAGCCTCAGTGAGACGGGTCTTCTATCTCTTTCTTTCTCTCTCCATTATCACTAATCGTATCCACTATCCAATTACAACTCTTGTAACTAGTGTGTGTGCGATTTGCATATTGTCGTGGGAGAAAGAGAGCTTACAGCAAAGCTCAAGGCTCTCTCTTTGACAAATGTAGTTTTTGTCAGTGTTCTGTAAAAACCTTGCGTATCACCAAAATGTTTGACTCTATGCAATGTTTTTCAATTGTTTGGCTGGTCCCAGGGTCATGAAACATTTTCAGCAATTTCTGCTGGGGACAATGCCAGCTTTCAACACCAGTAAAATTAGGCAAAAACAAGGGGAAACAAGGTTTCTGCGGGAAACCACTGAAACCACTGAACTGCAGCAAAATTAATTAGTAAGTCACCATAGAGGATTCTGCTGGGGAAGATCCTGATGCCCTCCAGCACACCGTTACACCTCAGCTGGTGGATGACCAGGAAGTTCTCCATGAGAACTGGACAGATTTCAACACTATTACCATTAACTATACCCTTTGCCTTAATCTTAGATCATCATTTACATAGAAATCTTGATTGCAAGTATGAGTTAGTAATCCCTTCTTTGACATTAGAGGAAAGGATTAAGAGCAGATATGTTACTGGAATTATCAAGTGAGCACCTCCCATCACAGGTGTTTTGTTTTTCTAATTTGGCCCATGTATTCATATAAATTCCATTTTATATGAATTATAGATATTTTGTGATAAATGACAGATACTTTGTGATAAATATGCTTATGTTTTTACCTGGCGTCTTGGTTTCATTGGGAATCAGGCAACGTAAAAAATGAGGGTGAGTGCTCCTCAAGTTGGTCATCAGTTTGCCCATGTTCTCCTATAAATTGTAACTGGAAATTAAATGAAATCAGAACGTGGTATCAGAGTCAAGACATTCATATTAAATCAACATGAGTCTCATTATCCACCAGAAATAGAGTTAATATCCTGCAATAATATCCGATTTTGCCAATATCACCTGTTTTAATGTAACTGATCGCAAACATCGTCTCACACAAATGCTGCATGATCCTGTGATCAAGCTGAGAAATTGATCATACTTTGGTAAATGGAAAAAAATACATGAACGTCTATGAGAAAATACTCAACTCATGCAAAGCTGACTTTTTGGAAATGTGAGGTTTCTGTTGGACAGTGACAATATGTAGGCCAACTGTTAGAGACACAAATTTGCATTGGATGGGAGTGGTGACATCAGGTGAAAGCAAAGGACAGGCCTATACTTAACTCATTATTGAACAGAAATATTAAAGTACAACATACTCTGAACAGCGCAGATACCTGGAAGGAACCACCCTTCTTCTTGTCATCACCACCCCCACCCTTCTTGCCACCTCCTTTGGCAGCACCAGCATCTGTTTTAAAATATAGCCTATATATTATTATCATGTCTCACCTACTGTATATTTAAATCAACAATAATGTTAATACATGCTGAATTTCACTTTTAAGTTAATTCTTCATGTGAAAATTGCATCATATTAACAACAGTGCACTAGTGGGTCTCACTTGGGTTATAGATCATTGAACACAAGTTTTTACAAACAGGTTTTGTGTTTTGAGTAAGATTAGACCCAATAAGAATGAACCCCATTGCTCAGCCCAATCAACACACATTTGTGGCATTACCCTCAGCTGAAGCATGGCATGCATAGAGGTGGGCCAGAAGCTTTACTGAAGACTTCTGGTACAGCTGAACAACAGACTCGTTCAGTGGGTCTTTGTTCTTGTCCAGCCAGCCTGTAATATTGCAGTCCACAGTACCGGCATAGTGGACCAGAGAGAAGTGAACCTCAGCCTTGCCCTTGGTAGGCTTGGGCTTCTCAAAGGCCTTGGTCTTGCCAAGGTGCTGGTCTAGGGTGACCACATTTTCAAACCCCCAAACCGGGACCCTTATGTGTACCGCACGTTCATGCACGCGCACATGTATGCGCTTATGCACGCACCATAGGCGTTTTCATCAGGATGGGGGACAATTATTTCAGCGCTTAGCACACCTAGTGACTGCACCTTTCAACACCATGGACAGCGCCTCAGCAAACAAAGAATGATGTTTTGTCTCCAAAAATCCACCAAAACAGTTTATTTGAAAACTGTATAATAACACTAGTAAACACAAAACACAAGGATTGCACTGGTGTAATATAACATATTTATTGATTGTCAAATACCTTTCAAAACTGCCAGTTTCAGATCACTGTCACCGGCGTTTGCCCCGCTGAAGTAGGTCGCAACGGTGCTACTACTAGCTTGTAGCCACCGCTTATGTTTGGCCGTCTTAATATGATCTTTTATGTCGGCATTTCCACCGTGCGCGACCGAAAATGTACTCTTGCAGTGTGTGCAGAACGCAGCACTTTCGTTGCTGGCTACTTCACGAAGAAAAGAGTAAGCCTTCTGGAGGTCTTTAGAAAAGAGCGACTTTCTCTTCGGCATGACAGCTAACCGTTAGCGTACTGACAGATTCTGTCAGACAGAGCCACAACCGTCATAGGCTAGCAACAGCCTTGACAACGACACATTGATTGATTGACACACATACAGACAAATCAGTGTTAAATTCAGACGCGTGGTGCATTGTTTATGTTTTTTGATTGGGTTAGGTAATAATGAGCGGGACAGAATATGATAAACGTCTATGTAAGCGCTGGAAACAAGTACAATGCTATTATTATTATTTTAATTGTGGTGAAAACCGGGACAATTTGGTAGTGAATGTTGAAAACCGGGACATTTTAGTGTTTTACAGATATTTGTCGGGACTCGGGACACCCATCTTGAAACCGGGACAATCCAGGACAAACCGGGACGTCTGGTCACCGTATGCTGGTCATGCAGCTTGTTCTTGAAAGAGGTGTCAGAGGCCTTGGGGAACATGCACTCCTTTTCAAGGATGGAGAAGATGCCCATGGGCTGATGGAGAGAGAGAGAGAAAGAAGGAGAGATTGACATTGAGATTAAGAGAGAAAGAGAGATGGGAAAGGGGAGAGAAAGTCACAGACAGAGATCAATTTGATCAAAAGAAGAAAAGCAACACTTAGAGAGTGTGAAATATATGAACAGTCAAGAAATCAGTTCTCTAAAAGAGAGGTTTTTTGCTTACCTTCTCAATAAGCTCAATGCAGGCAGCCAAGTCCATACCAAAGTCAATGAACTCCCATTCAATGCCCTCTTTCTTGTACTCCTCTTGCTCCAGCACAAACATGTGGCGATTGAAGAACTGCTGCAGTTTCTCATTGGTGAAGTTGACGCAGAGCTGTTCCAAGCTGTTGAACTATATCAAATAGATAATAAATAAATAAACATCACTCCCACATCTAAAACCATTTAAGTGTAGTGTGACCTTTTCAGAAGAAGGAGACCTCTTTTTTCATGAACATCTTGTCCTGTTTTAAGTGCCAATGTTGGTTGACATTTCTTACAAACAAAAAAAATAAAAAGATGCATGAATAACTGCACTAAAAGAGGGCACTTTGTAAATTGAAGGGCTAAGTGGCTGAACCTCAAAGCCATCTTTGGACTCACATGCCTATTTTGTAGCGTTCTTACTTTGTATATACTTACGTCAAAGATCTCAAAGCCCGCAATATCCAGCACACCAATGAAGAACTGCCTCGGCTGCTTTGTGTCCAGCATCTCATTGATTCGGATGACCATCCACAAGAACATCTTCTCATAGACAGACTTACAGAGAGCCATTGTAGCATTGTTGACCTAAAAACATGGTAATCATTTTAATCATCATTTTGAATCAATCTGATTTTCTGAATTTCAAACACTTCATTTCTGAATTTGAATATGCCCAGAGAAATAACATGAACAGGAATGAACAACAGTCACATGAAAATAACGGACACTAACAGACTTATAGCACCATTTAAAGGGAGAGCTTTCAGAATGTATACAGCTTTGAGCATATCAGCAGAGTTCAGACCCATGAGGTAGGCGATTTTATCAGCCTCTGGTATAAAAAAAAGAAACATTTTTTTTGTGTTCTTTAGTACCCAAATATGTGCTGGGCCATATAAAATGTGTTGTTCCCAGCTATACACGCAAGTGTGCTAACAATGACACATACTTTACTCAGCCTGCTCTTCCCATTGCTTCTGCTTGAACTTCATGTTGCCATGATGCATCACAGCACCAGTCAACTTGTAGATAGCCAACTTCTCCTCAGCACTGAAGCCCAGGATATCGATGGCAGTCTGCATTTCACAAGGAAAAAAAGTCATTCGGTATTAGAGCTTATTTTTGGAATACTCTCTGCAATTCTCTGTATTCTCATAAGTATTTGGACAGTGACACATTGTTTGATGTTTTAATTACCTTGGATGTGAAATTACAATAACTCAGGCTGCAGCTCTTTAACTGTTCACTCCATATGGCTGAAAATACCCTTTAATTAAAGCTGGCTGTCTTTCAGCTCATAATTATTATGCCATTTCATATCCAAAATAATAAAACTAGGGAGTCAAAACATCAAACAATGTGTCATAGCCAAGAACGAATGGAGCTTAATAAATGACTTACATCTGTGGCAATGAACTCTTCTGTGTCATTAATGCTCTTGACAGTGATTTCACCCTGGCTGATCATAGGATAGTCATAAGGGTTGGTGGTGATCAGAAGAGTCTCTGTAAGAAATTTGAAGAAAACCAAGAGTTTGTAAGATGTTAGAGGAAATGCATAATTTTTTCTCCATGTTTTACTTTTTTTCAAAGGACATGCAGGAGAGTTTGTAAGCAGTTGGCCACCTTCCCCTAGTTAAATAAATTGGCCACTATTTGTAGGAGAGTAAACAAAATGCTTGAGATGTTATAGTGTCTTAATTCTTCGTAATCTCTCAAATACATTTTTGTTGCATTTCTAAATTTAACTTGCACATACCCTTGGACAAGCTGTGATAAACTGTGTTTTTTTCCCACCCACATGTCCACACAAATAAATATTCAATACATCTTGCAAGTGTTATATACTGTATGTCCACAATTAACTTTAAGAGAAGTGTGCTGCATGTATGCCATTCACGTCAGATCTTGGCAACGCGTCGTATTACTGCCTCGTCAACACAGTGATGTATTGAAAGTCAGTCCCATATTAGACAAATTAATTGTGTTAACAACTGGACAACATGTGTAGCTATTAACACGCCTTTTTTAAGGCTGCAGAGTAAAGTGGCGTCCGGGTGGTCTCATGGCCTGGTCACATACCAAATTCTTGTGATGTTGTGAGTTTGAATTTGGTCGCATGCCATAACCTCTCTCTCACCCACCTACCTTCCCTGTCATTATCTGCTGTGTAATATCTAGACCAGCACAAATGCCATGAACACAATTGTAAAAAAAAGTACTTTAATATGTTCCATTGCAAACTCTTTGCCAAGAATGAAATCAAGCCCTTCACATGGAAATTCAAACTGCTCAGTTATCTCTTAGCACTGGTACACTTTGTCTCTAATACAGTGCAGGTAGTCAGGAAAAATTTGAGAATTGATTCTTTTGCTTCCAGTAAACCTATCATTAAACCTGACCTTGACTGAAGATTTCCCGGTCTGATTGCTTTAATTTAGTTTAGTTTGGAGAGAGAAAACAACATGCAGTTCATGTGCGTTCTAATTTATGATTATAAATTATAATTTAAGATATAATAGCTCCGGTAAACTAGCTCATAATTTGCCATATATTATAATTTGTCAATTTGTTAATTACACCATAATTGTTGAATAAAGGAGCTATAATTGAAGTGATTACAAAATACATTTAAAAAGGAGGAAAAAACTAGGAAAAAAATGAGGAGAAAAAAAAGAGGAAATAGTGGCATGCAATGACGTACCAAGAAGTTCAGGCTTGTGGCCAGTCATCAGCTGGTAGAAAATGTGGTAACTCCTCTCAGCAGACAGCTGGAAGGTCACTCTTGACTTCTCCAGCAGATCTGTCAAGTTCATAGAAAGTATCTGTTCAAATGCTGTGGAGGGGCAAAGTTTCAATTTCAAGAAACATTTAATTTTTTTAATTTGAGGTATTGGGTTTACATCACTTGCATTTATATCAAGGATAATATAATACAACCTCATTATGATTCACATAATTCCAGTACAACCTAGCAAACTGAATAGACTTTATGAACAAAAACAATCTTGAGAGATTCAGATTTGCGTTCAATTACTTATTCTCATATTCACCTTTTCACATCTTCAAGTGCAAATCTGAAAATAGGTTTTGCCTTAACTCCTAAACTTAAAAGGACTCACATGTTTCAATATCAGCTGAGGCCAGCTTGCCAGTAGATCCGAAATGGATTCTGATGAATTTACCCTAAACCACCAGACAGACAATTCAGTATGAGTCTTGGTGATATAAAGATCATCAAGAAGCTTCTGCGGAGCTCTACAATGTAACCATCACTTACTTGGCTGCAATGATTTGGTCCTCCAGTGGCCCCTATGACAGGACATTATAGGTTCATTAGGATTCTGACCAAAAAGAATTAGCACCTTATAACGGCTTGATTTACATAGGCACAAAAGGCCTGGTTTTGTTGATCAGATCACCCTTATTACACAACCATTACAAGATAAAATCTGTGCCAAAAGTGGTTAGAAATCAGACTTTTTTCTTCCTGTGTAAACTGAACCAAAGATAATTTGCTATTAATCCATCACTCAATATTTACCTGCATTTTGCCAGCCTTCTTGCCTCCAGCCACTGCGATTGTCGCAAAGTACTGGATGACATGCTTAGTGTTGACAGTCTTTCCAGCACCAGATTCTCCACTGGAGGAGACAGAATTTAGTCACATTTCAGAATTTATTCTTAAACCTGATGAGACCCAACGGGAATCATCCTAGACCTCATGAGACCCAAACATCCCCGATCTGACCAGACCAGATCCAACAGGTATGGATCAGATTGGCCTGAATTTCTTCTTTAAGTTAGAAGAGGCCAAAATAGATCTGCAATAGTAGCAGAGATTTTGTTTAAATTTAACAACAATTCTATGATGACAATTTTATTTACTTTTTGTGGATGAAACAATACATTATTATGTATTGCACCATATGTTAACACAATAAATCAGGCTTTTTAAGAGTGTAGGAATGCTGGGAGTGAAACAGAGTTGGGGAGAAACATGGTCAGAAAGGGACAGATCCTCATACCACATATAACCTGAAAAATTAGAATAGACTTCTGACTCCTTAATTTGACTTCTGGATATGAATCTGGTTCCCTAACAGCTGCAAAGGGAGTTTTACTTCTTGAACTAGCCTACATTACTCTCTGGTGATAGGGAGGTGAGGAGTTTTAAGAGAGAGGAACTCACGTAGATCACCCATGACGCAAAAAGCTCTTTGAGGTTATACAGCACAGCGGGTTCGTTGAGGTGGGTCATCATGGCCATGTCCTCAATTTTGTTGAACTTTGGAGGATTCATGGGATGAATCATGTCATCCTCCTTCACTGTGAGGCTCTGTGAAAAAATACAGCGACTGAATAGACTCAAAATCACCATTACCCTCGCTTTTAAACTGACTGTAGCTCAGTCCAAAAAGTTCTTTTTCAGCTGTATGTAACAGCGCTTGAAATTAGCATAGTCAAAATTATGGTAAATTTTGACTGTGCCCAAGAAGGAAAGTAGCCCATGTTCAATCAGTTTTTTTCTATTCTAAAAACAATATTAACTGCTAAGAAATTAAATGGACTGGTGAAATTCTGAATCTACTTGCCACTGCAGCCAGTGGACAAACAAGTCAGTCTCATGTGCTTGTGTGTGAGTAAATTCAATCCAAAATGTATCGACTTACCTTTCCACACAGGGTCTAGACAGTGGCTTTTCCACCCTCTCTCTTGATGAGTTTGCCCTTGAGGTACATCTTTTCAGGATCATCCACAAAGTAGGCGGTTTTGGCATCAAACGGAGTGTTTTTAGCCTCGATTCGCTCCTTCTCAGGCTTATGGAGGTAGATAGCCGCGGGGCCATAGGCCTCCATCTCCGCGTCTGTGCTCATGATGGCACTTTAGTGGAGACTGCTGTATTGGAAAGAGAGACAAATCTGTACCCTGTATTCACTTTGATGTAACTTTTCGGTCTGAAAAATTGTGAGGTATCATCTTGACTTGACAACTTTGAAAAGAAAAATGGCATACAATTAGATTTATTGATATTATCAGTGCTTGAGGCCACATTATTTGGAGGAATAAGACACCTGTACGCCTGTACATTGTAGTTTACATTTACTTGCATGTTATATTTAAATGGTTGTTGGTCATGTTATTTAATGTTAATAAAAAACACTTAATAAAACTGATGATGCTACATGTGTTTGTCAAATGTAATCAAATGTTGTCTGTTGTTAATAAGCATCACACAAAAAACTCAGAGAACAGCTCAAACTTACTGCAATTGTTTTACATCAATTATCAATCTATTGTGTTGCATACTGTATTACATCATTTTGTTGTTTGATTGATTGTTGATTAGTTAGATGTAGGTAGGCTCATAGAGACATAGAGACATGCTTGTGATGAAGGGCCATATAAGTACACTTGACTTGACTTAACTATGATTAATGAAATATCTCATGGGAGTTTTTCCTTGTCATCAGTTGAGGGTCTAAAGTGGCGGGGTATGGTTTCCATAATGTGGGCGCTGTGAAGCCCTTTGGGACTGTAACAGTGATTAAGGGCTATACAAATAAACTTGACTTGATAGCTAGTTAATTGTGGTGTGGTTTTTTCCCATTACCTTACCTCTGAGCCCAACAGAAAGTGGAAGTAATAAGATGTACTCTCCAGATGCTGTGAAAGAAAAGTGGAGATGGCCAAATGTGAATAAAGCCATGTCTTCTTGTTCCCCTTCGGTTAGAAAACACTAAGTAATTAAATGAATTACTAAAATTTTGGTGTAGAAACAATACAGCCTCCACAGAAAATTGCACTAATTGCAGCACTACAGTAATTGCTGTAGTGATTTACAGCAAACGCTACAGTCATTACACTAGAAGATGATGACATCATGTCATAGTAAATGCACTCACCTGAGTTGGGTGCCCGTTCAGTTCTTGGAGGAGTCCACAGCTTCCCCTTATATAGAGGGCAAGACTGCCTGTTCAGCAGGAGTGGCTTTCTCAGTTTGGTCAAGTATTCTTGTCATCTTGTTGCTTGTCTTGTGACGGTGCCAAATACAACACAAGAAAGAACATCTTTTCTCTTTTTCTCCTGTGATGCTTAGCATCATCTTAATGCATTGACTCGCTATTTGAAGTTGCATGCAGATTGAACTGATATAAAATACAATAAAAAACACATACATTTACATAATCCATGTTTAAAGTGTAGCCTAATACTGTACATCTGATGTATTGTAGGATCTATACAAGTGACTGGCAATTATTGCACTGATACAACCTTGTAAGCAACGTGATCACCATCAATCTTAATGTCAATGGATGTTTAACTTCTCAGGCAATTAAGCTGCAAATATAGCTACTTAAATTACATTAAACATGTCAACAACATTCCCATCAATTATCATACGTTACTATACAATGCTTTACATCTGATATACCTTCTTAACATATGACAATAATCAACTTACTCTCAAATTTAAACACCCACATTATGTTGGCTTTGCTTTGAAAAGGGGACATTCCTTTTGAAAAAAAAAGAAAAGAAAAACATTTACGGCATTACGGCACATACATCAGTATACAATATTTTTTTAAATAAATATCAGGTAAAGCTTTTATTTTACCCATAAAAATTGAAAAATCCCGGTAATGTCCAGAGTGGGATATTGGATAAGTGGGACATAATTTGAATGGTTTGTGGACTATTCCCAATAAACAGCATTGTTGATTTAAAGGATATTACAGTTTGACACTTTGTGTGTGTAGCAGCTGTTGTGTTGGAGCCGCATCCAAATGTGACTGGTATATAGTTGAGTCCATATGAATAGAGAATCATTTCCACAATTGTGATTGATGAAAAGATTCAATGCATTTACTCCTCACTTTACTATTCAAAGTATCAATCTTGACACCTGCAGGATATTATTCTAGAAATTTTATTCCATTGACTGGGCATTGTTCTAACACTATTTAAGCTGAAGTGTAACATTGTTATATATGTTACGGAAATACAGAGCATTCTTACCTTCATTAACAGGCTTGTAGAACTAATTATACACCAAACAAATACCGGCCATATGTTAACAGCAAGATCTCTGAGCTATTTGTTACCATGAACAATGTCAATGGGTTTTTTATGGCTGGTCATTTAGCTATGCTAACACAGGCACACGTCTTAGCTTTGAAGAAGTTTCTAGATGTTACTGGTATAACGTTGCAGGCCATACACACATCTCAGATTTCTGTAATAAAGCTGAAGCTAACCGTCATTCCATAAATGTTCAAGAGTATTATATAGCTCTCAGAATGATCCAGAAGAACAGTTGCCATCTCAGCTGGGATAAGACCAAAAATAAGTTATGCTTGTGCCAATAAACAACATGCTAAGGATGCTGTGTACAGGTGAAGGGAGGTGGCAGGAGAAGCTGGAGTTTATGATTAGTGAGTATATGTTGTAATGTGAGTAGTATTCAAGCTCTTTTGCGCTCATACAACTGATTGATATTACTTACAAGTACGGCATAGAGGTAAAATTATTAAAGCACATTTACCTGAGATTTTATTTAAATCAGGAGAGACTAGGTTGAATGCTCAAATGAAAAACTTTATTCATGACATGAAACATGATGGAAACTTTGGCGTAAGCTCCATGGAGGAACTCCTCCCATTCATGAAGTTAGGAGTACATCCGGGATGGAAGTAGGAAGTAGGAAGCCCCGCCCCCCTGGGGAGTTCCTCTGCAGCCTGGACGGTGGTGGTGACGGGGTGGAAGAGGGACGAAGGTAAACACAGTGACTGGAATGACAGCAGCATACAGCATAGTTCTGTGAGTAGCACAATAGCATAGTAGGTGATGTGTTTATACTCCCGTCACTTAGACGATTGGCTCTTTGAAAAAGAGAGGGAAGTGACGGCTAACTCTGATTGGTTCTCTGGAAAAAGAGGGAAAGTGTTCACCAACTCTGATTGGGTAAAGAGAAAGCATGAATGAATGATTTAGGTAGTCTTCCTGATTGAAATTGCGTAATACTTCACTAGTGCAACAACTTGACTTAGGTTTGACAACTAGTCACTTGACAACAATGTAAAACAACAATGAAAGTTGTCAAGAGTAACTGATGTTTGTCATTGATAATAAAAATTCATAGGATACTTTCATACATCTTGAGATTTAATATCATTAGAAGGAACTGTGTAATATGTTTTATAAAAAGAAGACATCCAAAGGCTGGCTTTAAAAATGTCTATATTGTATAAAATTTTTGTCTACTGCTATAATGGCCATGCTAAATGGACACCTGTTTAAAGGGGAATGCCACACATTTGAATAATTCCCATATTATTTCTATGCTCTAGGACAATTCAGGCTGTGTTTGTAAACTTGCCCCACTCTTTCCTAAAGCTGGAAATCAGATAGAATTTGTGATGTCACTGTGTGTATAATCAGGGGCTGCTCCATTGACAATTAATGGGGCACTGACCTTGTGGAACCATAAGATACTAAGTTGAGTTGTCACACCAAAATTTATATTCTAGCATTGCTAACTAGCCTGGTTCCAGACTTCTGAATCATGTCCCACCCACTTTTCAGAGTTTGCTGAGCGATTCAGAGAGTCTGATGTTGCTCTAGTCAACAGCTTGTTCTCGCTTGGAGAAACAATCGAGCCAATCAGAGCCTTTGTGGGCGGTTTGTTTGAACCGTTTGTGCAATTGGCGTTTTGGCAGAATAGATTTGTTGTAATGACCCCCTTAACCAGCATATTGCCTTTGCAAAAACAATACTTTCTGTCAAAATCGACCAACATTCTTGGTAAAGTTGATAAATATGCTGGCTAACCATGGATGTAGTGGCTAACTGGCTGCGCAGCATCAGTGCCGGATATGTCAGTGATTGGTTAGGGAAAAATCAAACGCCCCCACACAGAAAATGGCTAAATAGCTAGGAGGCAATCTCAGGCTGAATAATGGAGTGGTAACGAAATGGCCATTCAGTCTGAATATCACGCTAATTGCTAATAGGTATGAGCCAGAATTTAAACCTCATTTGGGTGCAAGAACTCACACAAAAATCTTATAGGTCAACAAAGTCAGTGCCACATTTATTGTCTATGGAGCAGTCCCAGATTTTATACCCCAGTGACATCATAAATTCAAGGGTCAGTTCTCCAGTTTCTAACTTGGAAAGAGTGGTGCATGTTCACAAGTACTGACTGAACTGTCCTGGGGCAGAGGAATAAAATATGTAATTTCTGGAAATGGGTGGCATTCCCCTTTAAGGCAACACAGATAGGCATACCGCCTGCTGAAGGGATGGTAATTGGATAGTGAGATACTGGTGTACCTTAAAGGTTTTACAGCAGATGAGGTATGCCTTCTTAAAGTATAGTACACAATGGTGGTAGGCAAAAGTATTCATAAAGTACAAAAATACATAAATTAACACTAATTCACCAATTAACACTAATGTTAATATGATGGTGCTTTGAGTGGAAGCCACCCCCTTTTTCTATACGCATATTAAGTTTAGACCCCTCTCTGTACATAGTGAATGTATGCTTATGAGATCTGTCTAAACCCTGTAACACACTTGGCACAAAGCCAAGTTTTTTTCTCCATTAATATATGAGAAATATTTTGAGGCAATATGTGTTTTGCCTTCAGGAGTGATAGGGATTTGCAAATGGGAACAAACTTCAGCGTGGATCCCCTCATGGGAAATGCTGGGCAAAATGTATAATGAAAAAAAAAAACATTTTGGAAATATTATAACTGTTAGCAGTATTGCCCATGCAATACTCTGAATGTCTCATGTGTATCACAGCCTCACGAACAGCACACTGTTTGTTATGTATGTGAACAGAAAAGGATTTGTGAATAGACACTGACAGTGCAGGACAAACCCCACCACACACACTTGCTCGCATGCGCACACACACACACACACACATATGGTGCCAGGAAATAACCAACCACCAAATAATACTATAATTTTTCATGGTCTGACTCTCTCTCTCTCTTTCTCTCTCTCTATGTATCTCTTATAATAAAAGCCTGTTTGACAGCCCGGTGCAGTATATGTAGGGCGCAGTGGGGAGTCTCCTATTGCTGCCGAACACAAAATCATATTATTAAAGGTTGCACCCAGCACAGTGCCTTCTTATTCCTCCCCCTGTTTGTGTCCCTATATTAGAAATGTGTTTGCGCCACAATAAAAGCATAATGCAGCCTTATACATGCAGCATTTGCAAGTGAATTGCGGTGCCCCATATTGCCTCTGATGGTAATCAGAAAAGCATTGTGCTACGAGAGAATGAATGGCTGGTCCAATATCGCGTGTGATTGTGCTGCATGTTATCTGATGGAGATGATGAAAATGGAGGCATATGTAAACTGAATGCCACGCTGCTCGGCCATATGGGCAGCAATAAGACACAGGCGCATGAAACAGCGGGACCAAATTATAGTTAAATTATAGCCCGAGCACTGCTCACGCTTCAAACCATAAATAAATGGTAAGAGCATATGGCACGGAATAAGTTAAGAGTATATTACACACGCAGGGAAATATGGTTAAATTGTTTATGAGGGAATGTGTGTGGCATCCTTCATATCGTCAATGAACGGCGTATCAATTCCCTTCCCCTCTGTCTCATTTGAGTTATCTCATTTTCAACCCAATCAAACCTCCATTTCACATTTCATTCTTATCTCACAATTGCCTCAGCCTATTATCTCCCCCCCGTTTCTGTTTCTCAGTCTCCTGTCTTTACCTCTTTTACTCTTGCTCTTGCTTTTCTTCCCTATATCTCTCTTTTTCGCTGTCTCTAAGTCTTGCAACTCTCCCACTTTCTCTCCACACACTCGCGCACTTTTCATCTCTCACCCTTTTTTTCCCATTTGATTCCATTTTCCTCCGGCCATGTTGGAAATAACAGCATCACAAGTACCACACTTTAATTGAGACATAATACAAACATGCACTCAGATCTCTCCCATGCACTCCTATCACTCCTCCAAAATCGACAATTCTAGAAAAATTCCCACTACCCTCCCCACACCTCTTCCCTCCTGCCTGACATCTCAAACACTGACAGTCGGGTTGACAGGCGTACATATGCAGCTGTCTGTCTAAAATAACAGCAAACGCAGAACAGGGGAGGCAACAAGGGGCAGAGCCGAGAGAGAAAAAAAGAGACTCAGAGTCGGTCGGAATGAAAAGGGAAGATGTAAGAATAGAAGGCAGAGGGAAAATGAGAGGAGCAGGCGAGGAGGGGAGAGAGGAAATGACAACAGCGGGTTGAAATGAGAAGCAAAGCAGTAAGGAGAAGAAATAACATGAGAGCAAAGGAGTAGGAGACAGAAAACAGATGGGAAATCAAAGGAGAAAGTAAAATGGTGACACAAATGAGGACTTGTATACTCATGATAAATATTTTTTTTTCCGTTAAAATGTTTCCTTAAATCCCTCAAATCCACACTTTCACATTATCTGGGGTTGTCAAAGTGTTTTTACTTTGAACCACATGGGACCTAGATTCAAAAAAGGATTGAAAGCCATTGAAGAATTGCAGAAGGAACGTTTTTTTTTTAAACATTATTCTCTTTTGTGTCATGTAGGCTCACACACACTCTATAAAAACAACTCTTCACTTAGCTTTGCGAGGGTAAATAATCTGATTTCAATTGAATTTCATTTATTTATTTAACCATACTATCAATTCACTCGCTGCATTTTTGGGAAAAGGAAACGTGCGTGAAGTTTCAATTTGGCAAGCAATGAAGAAAAATCCATATCAGATCACGTCTGCCTTGTTGACAAGCTTATCATTGCAACTTAAAAATGAAAACTAAAAATTCTTATGAAAATCACTAAACTAAATGTTCACCCGTAAAAATGTGATCTTAAAATTGTAAATGGATGCAGGGGAAAACGTGTATTTAGGCAAGGAGGGAAGGAATGAGGATGCAATACAGAGGAAAAAAGGAAAAAAAAACAGAGAGCAGCAAAGCAAACGGATGAGGGAGAAAACAGTGTGGAATGGCAATGTGTGACTGGTACATGCAGATCCCTGTTCCCCTCCCTTCCTCTATCTCTCTCTCGCTCCCTCCTCCTCTTCACATCTGTTTTGACCCAGTAAACTTTCCGGTGAACCCGAATCGCTGCCTCCGATTGGCTGCACGCGCGCTAGTGTGTCACGTGACCGCGCACACACCCTCTTTTTCAGCCCCGCCTTCTACGCTGAAGATGCAGTTGTTTTTTTTTGTTGCTAAAAATCCTCATTTCGGTGATGTGAGTGAGCACTGTGCCTCTCCTCCTTCTGTCCTCTGCCTCGCCCCTCTTTCTCCTCTCCTCTCCTCCCCTCCCCTCTCCTCTCCTCTCCTCTCCTCTCCTCCTCTCCTCTCCTCTCCTCATCCTTCCTCCTCAACAAAAAGCCATTCTCACTCGTCCTCGCCGGTCAGCCCAGCCGTAAGGTGTGGAGTGGGATATGATAATTCAGCCCGGAAACGATGAGCTGTGGACGAATAACAGCAAAAAACGAATATGACATTTAATAGAACATGAGCCTCTTTTCTCATTTGGTCCCTCTTTCTCTCTCTCGCTCTCTCTTTACAGCTGCCAACAAAAGAAGTGACTGAATGGTACTGCCGCTGGTTTAAGCTGGCTCGCTGTCTCCCTCTTTTGCCTCCTCTCCCTCTCTGTCTGCCTTTTCCACCTTTTTTTTTGTCTCTATTATTTCGTCCTCTCACCTGCTCTCTTAAAAATTCATCTCTTCAATCATTCTCCAATTCGGTTCTTGCGGCAGCTTACATCACCAAATGAGCAGTAACCTAACTTTCCGGTTTCAGGTTTGTCCTTTCCCATGTATTGACGTTGTGCTGATCTTTGTGTTTACAGTACACACCCCCTCCCCAAAAACGGTGGTTGCTATCTGTCTACAGATGGTGGGAATAGAATAATCCTACCCAAGGTTGATGAGTGCATGTTTCACGACAGATTTAGCTACTGGGACTGAAGTTTTCAGCTCTTCTGTGCATTTCAAAGACTGTGATATATGGAAATTTTTGAAGCAGCATAGATGGCCAATTCTGTTAGGAGCAGTTTGTGTTTTATCGCAGTGTGTGTCCCTAATCCCTGCACCAGCTGGAAGGCAGCGCTGCCCATTTGAAATATCACCTCAAAAAATATCATTGTCTTAAGATCGCACAGGCTGCGAGGTTGCTTATGGTCTGTTATGGTAAGTTGAACATGTGTTTGATAGGGTAGTAACTACAGGGGTGTAGACATTTTCAAAGCTTCATAGCACGAGTTCTTAAACTTTATAGGTTTTCATTCCCAAATGAGAAACCATATATATAACCAATCCTTAGCTGGGACCCAGACTCATTTAAACATTAGTAACCAGTGTTGTGGAAATTACTCAGAAAAAAAGTAATCCATTACCAATTACTCATTACTCTCGCTAAATTGTAATGCGATTACTTTACACTTTACTCCCTGAGGAAAGTCATCACATTACTCATTACTGTACTTTTAAGTTACTTTTTAACATACTAATCCTCAAATCCTTACTACAATGGAGAGTACATTGACAGACACAAATTATTTATTTTTTGTGCTTTATTAAGCAAGGCATAGCCAATATGTATTGTCAGGTCTATTGAATAGGCCAAAAGCAGACTGTTTTTTATATATATTTGCTTCGAAAACTGCCTCAAAGTAAAATATTTCACTGAGAGAAATTATTTATGATAACAGAGGCTATGGATATGGATGAGAAATTCAATCTTTGGGGTTGTATTTAGTTCCTTATCATCTTCTGCATTATAATTTTGTCCAATAATTCACTAATAAGAATGAGTAACAAATATGCATTGATACTTATTGATGCTGATACTGGTACTTATTGTCTTCTTATTTATTCACTTATTTATTCATTTATTCATTTGTTTGTTTGTAGTAGCAGGAGACGAGACGGAGTATGGAAAACTCCGCTCATAAACCATACATCACAAAATCAGCATTCTGGGTGCTGTGCCATCGTTAATAAACGGGGCTTTACAAGCTAGCGAGCTGCCTGATGTTGCAGTGAAGCGGAGCCAACCTGCGCTGTCATGGGAAGCAGATCTTTATTTACTGGCTCCACGCATGTCAGTTTAGCCACGGCCGGACACACTGCCAGCCCCGCTCCACTTTCCCACAATGCAGCAGATTTCTCTCTCTCTCTCTCTCTCTCTCTCTGTCTCTCTCTTTCTTTGATTTACCTTCCTCTCCTCCCTCTCTTTTTTCCCTCTCCTCCTCCTCCTCCTGCAGTTTTCCCATGCTGTCATCCCCACAGCTGCAGCAGACCTGGGAACTCTATACCCTCTCCTGTCCTCTCCCTGCCCCGGTCTCCACTAGCGAGCCTTTGCTTGAACGTCTGTCATGTAATATTCGTAATATGGTAATATAGACGGGGTTCCTCTTTATGCACCTCGTTCCCACTCCGAATAGCCTCTGTTTTATCCATTTTAGTTGTGTCCAATTTCCCAGCTGAAGACAATATCGCCCATCTGGATTTCCTCGAATATTGCTCATGTATCATCGACTTTACAGCTTCCCTCCTCCGCCGGTGCTTATCTTCATACATCAACTCCTCGTTATCCACCCTACTCTTTCTGTGCATGAAACCTGGATGAGAGTCCCGCTCATATCGCAGCAAAAAAAAAAACTGCTTCGCAAGCAACTTTTGAACCAGTAATAATACTCAACTCAACAGTTCCCTAAGAACCTCTGGCTCCGTTTCAAAGCCTTATACAACACAGTAATGGCCACGGTCAGGGGACGTTTTTATGAGTTTGTTTTTAGTTCAGATGTTATCTTTCTTTATTTTCCTGTACTTTTCAGCAGTTAAACTGTGGTCCAACATAACTGATCTGAATCTGGTAAATGAGGCTTGCAGCTCCAGCTGCTGACGAGGCCAGGCACAGAGAGAGAGGTCTGGTGTTGGAGCCTCAGGAAAACAAGGAGAGGACAGTGTCGCCACACGGCATCATGGGAGCACAGAAGTAGGAACATGATACGTGCACAGCAGCATGCTTTACCTGATTTAAAATAGTGTCTTGGAGGTCAGATGTGTGGGGTATGATGGCTGTGCACTGTCAGGTTTTACCCACTTTGCATGAAAGCATTGATCAGCTTGTTGACAATTCTCACAGCACATGAGTACAGAATTTGAATGGATAGATAGGGATCTTCCTTATGAACCCAGGTAATCTCTTGCGGCTGCAATACAATTTTCATTTTCTTGCCTTGGAAATGAACCCTCCGTTGCGCGTGCGGACAGATGGGATGTTCAATTCAACTGCCATTTACTACACTGCACAGATGCTAATATCTCTGGCAATATTATCAAAATTTCAGCCGTCATAAGTGGATCAGCCAAATGACCATTTTAGAATGTTTAAGAATTTTAATAGGAATTGCTTTTCTATCCATTCCAATTATGTTTGTCCTCTGTGTGGCCACTGTCTCCTCCCTGTCCGTTTATCTCAGGGCCAGGCTAGCAGAGTCCACTGCTGTAATCATGGAGCCCGGAGAACGACTATGTGAACCAGACTCTAGACGATGAATGATAACATTCATAAACTGAATGTCTGACGTTAGCAGTTTTGCCTCTATAACAAACAAGCAGTGCATAACACAACACTTCATTATTAGTGTACCTCAAAGCAAGACTATGGACCTTGTCCAAAAGAGGGTGGATATGCTCCATCATCTTCATATATCTAATATAAGCTGTTTTAACTCAAGCAGGTAGTGAACATGGTACTATACACAATGTACCAATGATAGAGGTAGCACAAAAAAGTATGCAACAAGTACCAAAATGCTGTACAGTATGTGTATATTTGCTGACCATCTGATTTGATGATTTCATGACAAAATAATGGGGATAGGATGATATGCTTATCTCATGATATGATGCAATAGTTCACAATTCAATACAACCACGATACGATGTAATAAATAAAAGTTATGTGCAGAAATATGTTTATTTCGGAACCACAAATCTGTCTAGCGATGGCATTGGCTGCTAGAATGTAAACAGCAATTTAAAAATGTTATTACAAAGTATAAATAATATAATTTGGATGGAGAGCTTGTGAAATTGTGATGGTCAAGCGTCTCATTTGTGATTACTACAGCAGAATAAAATGGAGCTAATATCGTGATTCATTTTTCTGCCTCATGATACGTATTGTCACATTTTTGTATTGAGATACACATTGTATATTTTTGTGTTAATTGTTATCAAAGATAAAAATAAAACTAATCATATTATCCCAGCCCAGTAGCCACAAAAGAGCTGCCTTACAACAGATGCATCGTGGCATTCTGTGCTTTAGTAATCACAGAAATATGACTTAACTAGGGGACATCTGTCCAAATCACACATTGCCAGGCGCTGGGCACACTACATGCATGAGGAGAGGGGGCATGGAGGGAGGGAGGGGACGGGGAGTGGCTGGATGAGGGGGAAAAAGAAAGGGGGTTGAGGCAGAAAAAGAAAGGGGAGTGAGAAGAGAAGATATAAGACATGAGGCAATGTAAAGAGATGAGTAAGAGAACAAGAGAGCGAGGAGAGCAGAGAAGGTGATAGGAGGTAGAGAGGAAAAGACAGTATTTTTGAGTTTGTGTGTAAGAGAGAAAAGAGATAGATAGATAGATAGATAGATAGATAGATAGATAGATAGATAGAATATTTCCCAATTTATCTGGCTGAATCCCTACCAGCTGACCTCTGACCTCCCGGTGGAGGGTTGGCAAGAGAAGAGATGAATTTATTTCTCTTTTCACACAGAGATGAGGAAGAAGGGATAGAAAGGACTGCAGAGTGAAGGGAAGAAGCAACAAGGGAATGGAGGGATAGATAGATGGATAGATGCAGTTTGGAGGGAGAGGACAGATGCTGGGATGCAAGTGGATTATTCCTAAATGTGATTACAGAGAATATTCAGTTTATATGATGAAGCGCATATCCGCCCCGCTTTGCTCTCTGCGTGATTTTCTGATATTAGAGCTGACTGGTGGTGTTCATTGCATTTTAACAAGGTTGGGTTTATCATGCTGTTAGTTATGCTCTCTGGGGTTTTGTCACACACTGAACCCACACACTGAACTCAAAAGAAAAAAAACAACAACATAAGAGCTCAGCTGACCTGAGTTGAACTGAGCTGAACTGTACTGGTGAAGCTGAGGTAAGCTGAAGTGAACTGAAGTAAACTGAAGTAAACTGAACTAGAATAAACAAATTAAGCTAATTGAGGCTAAAAAAATAAGCTAAGCAAATTTTATCTTACCAGGAACTAAACAAAACAAAACTAATGCGGAGCTCAGCTAAGCAATGGGAAACTAAAGCAAATCAATGAAGCTAAACTAAGGTGAAAAGAAAGTTATTTGAAGTAAACTGAACTGAACAAGTTTGCTTGGTTTACAATGAGCTGAACAAAATTTAACTCCCTACTTGACTGCCACACGTATTAATGTTTCCAGACACACACACACACACGCACACACACACACACTGTGTGTGTGCTGTGCTGTGTGCACTGGTGCTTTCATGAACTCAACAGGATATTGACTGCGGGAAAAGGCTGTGTGTGTATGTGAGTGAGAGAGAGAGGGAGGGAGAGAGAGAGATAGAGAGAGCTGCTTCCAATCTCCGACCCACGAACGACCAATACATTTGCTTTGATCTCTACCTCAGCAGACTGTGTGTGTGTGTGTGTGTGTGTGTGTGTGTGTGTGCGTGCGTGTTTGTACGAGTCTGTGTTGTGTCACGCAGCTTAACTCTGCCATATGATGTCTCTCTTGTCCAGACACTTAAATTTAGACTTCCTGCCTTTTATTCTATTGCCATTAATTATCAAAATGATAGGGATCTGATCCCATTTGGGTGTATGTGTGTCTCTCTCTCTCTCTCTCTCTCTCTCTCTCTCTGTGTGTGTGTGTGTGTGTGTATGTGTGTGTGCACATGCGCCTCCCTAATCTTGGCTAGAAAGTTGAAACGGTAATTACACAGTGACTGTGCAGTCATTTGGGGCTTAAACTTCATCCATCATGGCTGTATGATCTAGGGATCTATACATTAACCATGACTTTGAATCCCACCTAATTACTGTATTTCACACTTCATTGTATATCAGTGTTTCTTACATGATGTGTTTATGTTTTTTTGTTTTTTTATCATTTGGTTCCCCACATGACAAGTTTACTACTATGTTCACCAGTGCTTTTATAAGCCTCGGTCCCGGGACAACACTAAATCTATTCAGGCTGGGTGCTGCAATGAGAAACTTTGAGAATCTCGTAATTCCTTGGTAATACATTGATCTTTTCTGGTGTAGGGACTTTTTTCTCATGGGAATGCATCAATGCCTGGGCAAAAGTAGTAAAACGAACATGCAGTACTTGACTGACTATCTTACAAGTGATGTGGCCACTTTTAAGGCAGTTTAAGGTTCTGGCAAGATAAATCAAGGCCTCCTCAAGTAGTTAAAATATTTGAATATAGATATTTATGCCCAGGTTAGGAATATGGAAGCAGAGCAGGGCTGCACACACACTTTTGGAGGGCATGGGCTAAAGAAAAAAGCACACTGCCGCACCTACAGTTGTATGGCACCTATTTTATGGACAATCTGCTCTATTTTATGATGATGGGAAATCAAAAAAATCTACACAAAAATACATGAATGAACACATTTGGACCATACTGCATGTGCCTGAAGCAAAGATTTTAAAGTTGTCCTTTAATTGAAAAGCCAACTTGAATCTAACTTTATTGCAGATCATTTTGTTGGCTGGGTTTTAGGAGTCAAAAAACGTTACTATGAAGGTGGAACAGAGTTACAATCAAACCCCAGCCCGCATCGTGACATTCAGACATAGATCTGACACTTCACCACATGGCCTTGTCAACAGCTGGTAAGAGCTAAGAGCTCAACGTTTTTGGATGTTATTATTCTCTAAATTACAAATTAAACTTTACTCAAACACAAGAGTTTAGGTTCTCATACGCACGTAGCTCACATGTTGCCCCTCTCTCTCTCTCTCTCTCTCTCTCTCTCTCTCTCTCTCCCTCTCTCTTATGATAAATAGTTCAGAGGCAGAACTCTAAGGGAAAGGCCTCATTCCTGCACACACACACACACACACACACACACACACACACACACACACGTTGGGAGCTCCACCGTGTGTTGCCGTTTCCAGAGACTGTAGGAGGGGGTTCTGGGAGTAAAAATAATGAGCTCATCAGTTCAGCCTGGAGCTGGTGTTGGCAACACACACACACACACACACACACACACACACACACAATTTTTCTTTCTCTTTCTCTCTATCCCATACACAGACACAGAGGCAATTACCACGATCCATGCTCAGCAGGATATTCCATCTCTCGCCAGCCGACTTCGCCGCGTCTCGCTGTAAAGACTCTGGGCTGCTGAGGAGATTGTTCCTCTTCTCCCCCCTTTTTTTTTTGCCTTTTCCCTTTCTTGTTCCAAGGAAACGTGTACAGTTTCAAAAAAGGAGCGCGTGTGTCTGGTGCGCGCGTGTGTGTGTGTCTCTGCGGGTGTTTGTTGAGATGCACAAACGTGTGTGTGTCCGTGTTGAGCTGTGCAGCTGTACAGTTTCTCTGCGTGTGCGCGTTGAGGCTTGCAGCTGCATACGTGCGCGTGTATCTGTGTGTGCGTGTGTGTGTGTGTTTGTGTGGTGGTTGCGGGGTGTCGTGTGCATGTGCACGTGTGTGTGTACGGATGCATATTACATTCTAGCCCATAGTCACGGGGATGAAGACGATGATGAATAAGAGGCTGGTGATGGAAAGCTTTCAAGTGCTGTCTGCAGGAGGCCCAGGCCTGTTTGTTTGAAGTGAGGATTATCATTTGAATGAACCGCGTGAACCCGGAGTTAAAGTGCGGGCCGGTTTTCCGAAACGGAGGTCATGAACTACTAGATCGAGTAATTGCGTCTGTTTGCCGCGCTTTCTGCAACGGCGCTCGAAGTAAAACATCGAGTGGGTGGTCTAAATCCGTGCGCTAAATCCATACAAATAAAGGAGATGAAATTTCAAGATGCCTCGGATTTTCTCATTAAGATATTGCTGTGAAATTAGTCGGGATGGAACGCTCTAATGTTAGGGAAAAGCAAAAAAGCAGAAGCACAAGGAGGAGATGAAATACTTGGATTGAAAACATCTAACATGGGTCATACAGTGCATTTCAGAGCCTTGTTGTTTCTTCTGACAATGATTTTAGACAAAGTGCAACTCAAAAATGTTAAATCTCTTCACATTCACCACTAAATAGAGTGCATTCTATGTTCAGAGCCAATGCCATTTAGTCCTGTACAACCCTGTACATCTAATACCACTGAGCTGCACTGTCTCTCACACACCACTTGACTTTCAATAGACGATCAATTAGACCTAACTAATTGATCCTAGGTTAATGAACACACTGTTAGAGCTACTTACAGCTCATAGATCATACACTCTGTGCTTGATGCAGTAACAGTCTTTCACAAAGACTCTTACTGCATCTACTACAAAGACATACAGATTGATTGCATTTTCTTATCTGTTCTTCCTGTTGTCTCTAATAGTCTCCCTGCATTTCCTTTTCCTCCACTTCTCTTTCGGCTAATTTCATGTAGTTTCTTTTCATTTCCTTGCGTCTTCTCTTCTCTTCTCTTCTCTTCTCTTCTCTTCTCTTCTCTTCTCTTCTCTTCGCTTCTCTTCTGTTGTCTTCTCTTCTCTTGTCTTGTCTTCTCTTCTTCTCACAACTCTTATTCCCCTCCTATATATTCTCTTCTCCTCTCTTCTCATAAGCCATCTTTACCTGATTCCTCTTTGCTCTTCATCTTTAACATTCTCTGCCCTCACCTCTTGATTCTTCATCTCTTCACTTCTCCTCCCTTTCCTCCATTTCTCTTCTCTTCTCTTCTCTTCTCATAAACCATCTTTTCCTGATTCCTCTTTGCTCCTCATCTTTAACATCCTCTGCCCTCTCCTCTTGATTCTTCATCTCTTCACTTCTCCTGTCCTCCTCCCCTTTCTCCATTCATCTTGTCTCTTCTCTTCTCTTCTCTTCTCTTCTCTTCTCTTCTCCTCTCCTCTTCACCTCCCTTCAGTCGCTCTCCCAATTTCCCTCCCCTTACCTTCCGCCTCTCAATCCCTCTCCACCCCTCACTTCCACCCCTATCCCCTCTCCTCCTCTCTCCCTCATCCTTCAGTTGCCAGGTTCTTTGTGGTATAATGATAATCTGCTATGTGATCTCACAGCTCAGGGTTATTAGATCCAATATCATTTCTACAGCAATAAAAGGGAGAGGGGGCTTGTGTGTGTGTTTTTTTTTCCTTTTATTTTTTCATTACTCCCAGAACTTATTAACAAGCTTACTTTTTATCCTTACAGGCTCTAGCTTAATTACATTCAGAGTGAGAGGGGGAAAACGTCAGCATCAGCCGTGGATGAGAATGACTAACGAAGGCTTTTTTGATTAAGACCAAAGTTTCTGTTTTGGGCTCCGTTTTTTTTTTTTATTATATTAGCTAATATCTGGATTCTCTGTGATATCAGTTACGACTGGAAGCTAGAATGTATTTTTTAATAACCTCATATTCATATGGAAGGTTAAGCTCCCCAAATCCAGGATGGTGAATATTTAGCAAGCAAAATGTCACATAGGAATATGGCATTAACCTTTTGACACGGAGGTACTCATTATGCAAGTTATCAACATCAGCTTTTTTTTCTCTCCTCTTTGAGCCTCAGTGTCTGTGTGTGTACGCGAGTGTGTGTGTGTGTGTGTGTGTGTGTGTGTGTATGTTGGGGGGATGGTTGGTCAGTATGCCTCATCATCATTCAGATCTTTTTCTACACACACACACACACGCACAATTCAACAATTCAACAGCATGGCACTCTGCTTACACTTGACTTATCTCGTTAATCTTTGCCTAATAAATTGAAACACCATTCCATCGTGATGTCCCAAACAACATGGTATTTCATAAACGCTGTATGGAGGCTGACATGAAGCTCGCACCAGTCTTCTTGATTACGTGTCATGTAGCTGTCATGCAGCTGTTATGAAGCTCCTGCTTAGGCCTGTTTTATTCATCAGGGGTCAAGTACAGAGTGAACGGCACTTTTGGATATTTGAGTGTCCTGTGAGTAGGACTGGACAAAACCCACTTCTCACCATGTACTTGTATTTTAAATGACAGTTTATGTGACATGGACCCTGCCCTACTCCTCGTCAATGGTCATCAATCATCAGTCAGTTATTATTATTAGTTACTGTGGAGATGTAATGACCAAACCCCACTAACTCCCATCCAGAACTAACATCTAATAGCTGCAGATTGTCTAATTTTGCTATGATTGGAATCTGGATGGGAGAATGCAAACATCTGTCATTAATGTCACAATAAAACGGTATTTTGAGAGCATCTTGCTTCATTGATTTTCTATATTTCCGGTTGAAACAGGATAAGTGTAAACCAATGGGAAATCAGTTAGGGAGAGAGAAGCAGTTTTATTTGATGGGAGGGGTGGAGGGATGGGATTGTTAAAAAAAATCTGTGATGGTATTATTGGTTGGAATTTTCATTTATTTATATTTTTTATTTACCTACTGGTAGACAATTACCAAGAAGATTTTTCACCAGTGTCCATACCCAACACCAGAATTTCATTTGAGCCAATAGAGTGAATCTGTGGCATCTCAATTAGAGGTGATGGGATGCTCTTGTCTGTTGCAGTCCACTGCGTGATTTAGACAGGTGTATTTTTACATGAAATTCTTGTCTAGTGCAGCTTTAACCTGTGTTATTGTCTGGGGAGCAACACAGTCAACTAGATGCCAGAAACCACTTCTTTAGTTTGAGAGTTATGCAGTTGAAGCAGCTGTTTGGACACACACACACACACACACACACACACACACACACGCACAGTCACCTACCCACACACAGGCATTACATCCACCCCCAAAATAATCTTATCACCCGTCACCTTTTTACATCACAGCACTGCTGTCATATGTTCCCCAGTGGATCTGCTTTAGATTAGAGTTAGCTGGGACAGCATGGGTTGAACACCGAATGAAACGCCAAGATCCTCTCATGTCATGTCTGCTCCATATTAACACTCTGTTAATTAGCATGATGTCAACTACTGGCTTTGTGAAAGTGCTCACACTATAAAATGGAGAGAGGCGGAGACAGAGGGATAAAAAATAAGTGAGAGAAAATATCATGATGTAAACTGTATAGTAGAAGAAAAAGAGAGAGAAAGACAGAGAGAGAGAGAACTGAAGTTTTAATTATCATTATGTAAACTCCCCCAGTTCTTGAAACTCATACTTGAGCAGTGACTACAGATAATTAATGTAGTGCAATAATTAAAAGATAATTGTTCCTCTGCAACAATTAAAAGGATGATTGTGCTTGTGCCGCTAAAGAGGCATTGTTGTTATGGCAGTCATCTATATATGAGAACGGAGAATGGTATATAGAGGTGATTTTTACTGTAGTTATATTCCACTGCTGTAGTTCATCATACGTCTTATTTTTTATTTCAATCTCATATCAACTCAAAGATTGGGAAATTGTACTATATGAAATATAATCATTATCCCAGTTAAAGCACTTTGTTTTGCATTTTAGGCATGAATCCTAATGTACATGTATGACTGATTTTTTTTTATGTGTAACATCACCATTATTTAGGTATAGACTCAATGAGTGGTGAGTGTGCCATGAGAAACATTTGCATGTATGCTTTGCATGCTGTAACTTTTTAAGCATTCATCTTTTATGTACTTAATGTACATGTAGATTTGTATGGATACGACTGATCTTGATCTGAGGAATGCATATTTTTCCTTATAGTAATATAGCTGAGTGAATTAATCCATATAACATCAGCGCACTGTAAAACCTTGTATCTTCAAAAAGTCAACTATTCAGGAATTGAGGAAAAGTGTCTCAATTACCCACTAACACCCATACATTTTTAATATTTTACAATGCTCAGTTAAAGAGTTATGCAAATTAATCAAGCTGGAATTCTGGAGACAGTGTCAGCGGTCATTAAGAAAGAAAACAAAATTTGATACAAGGTTTTTGCAGAACACTGGCAATAAAAGAAAAAATACCACAACCCATTCTGAAGCTTACTTTTCTCTTTTCATGAATACTGATGTGAATTACAATCCATTTGCAGCCACACGTTCGCTCAGTCGGCAATTTATGATTCAAGCTGTAACTACCTCATTTGATCCCATCCTTGTTATGGTAATTTCCCCTCACAATGGTAGCAAATCAGTTTGATTTAACTGTGCAAACTCTATGAGTAGAGGTGTGTGTGTGGGTGCCTACAGTATGTGTGTGTGAGTGTGCTTACATGCTTGTGTGTGTGTTTGTGTGTGTGTGTGTGTGTGCGTGTCATACAGCATACAGTTGTCAGAGAAGTGAGAGGTATTTTTTTTTTTTTTTTTTTTTTGTGCCAGAAGCCAAAGCTTCCAATCTGCATTTTGATGTCATTAGCTTGCCACATCAAGCTGCTTCAGCGGTACTTTAAACCCAGATTGTGTTTTCAAGAGCACTACTCGGAATATGGAATGAATGGCTTAAAAAGCTTCAAAAGGCCCCTTAAAATGTGATCATAAATTATTTTAGCTATTGTTTGTCTAGTGCTCAAAGTTTTGGTCAGTATTGACATAACCTTTTTCCAAAAATGAAGTCTAGAATATAGAAAGAAATTGAAAAGCAAGTGTTTGTTGTTTTAAGAGCTGATCATATATGTAATGGATGTTGAATGTGAAATTATTGTTGTTAATATACACTCAATGGCCAAAATAATTGGAACACCAGTTTTCCATTAAACATAAAAGAGCTGTCATGTGTTTGTTAAGCAAAACCTGCACCTTAATCTCATTATCTTCGCTGTTTGTGACTTGAAATTTATGTGCAACTTTTAGATTATGGCTCGGTTTTTTCATGAGCATGACAATTAGCCTATTCATGATTGACTGGTAATTATATTATTATAACCTTAACCGTAACCCTAAACAAACTTAACCATTAATGAATCTTTTCACTTGACAAACAGGAGAAAACGGTGTCTGATTCGTGGTATTGTCATATAGCCTAATCCTTTTGTGGTGGAGGAACACAATCTTCCCATAATTTGTTTCCACAATGCAGAATCTGTGTTTTAGTTTTATGAGACTGTGTCGTTCTAATGTCAGCGTTGTACCATTAACTAGCTTGTTATTATATGTGGGAATTTGAGTGAGCAGATTTTTGGGGCTTGTGTTCAGTGTGGACAGAGCCAAAATCTTCCTATTCACAAGCTAACTGCTGCTGCTGAGGGAAAACATTAACGCTAGCTCGCAAGCTAATGCTAGTTAACTAGGAGGCTCGGCATTAGCCTACTATTCAGCTTATAGTTTGGTTTCACTGATCGAGGAACACATCATCACTCCAAAAATACAATACATACTTCATATAAAATGTTTGTATTAGTTACATGTTCACTCAATTAGTGGAATTGTTTTAGCTCAGCATAACGTTGGCGTTAGCAAGCTAAAGCTACCTTGCTGCTGTCCAAGGCAAATGAGAACACAGCGACTGCCCCATTCCCTGCCTGTGATATGCTGAATAATGAAGATAATTAGCTAGACTAGGTTAGATAGCTTCATTAGCTGTCCAGGTAACTACAACATTGGTAAACTATTCCATTGTGCAAAGACTAGAAACACAGAGATCAGCCACAATGTTCAGACAAGAGTTGATTAAAAAGTTTGAAAGATTAAAAACACACGTGGTTGCATGCATATAATTGATGTGTGTACAAGCACACAGAGAAGCAGAGATACAAATTCATTCACACACACACACATGCACTTGCAAACACACACACAGACATGCACACACACCTCTGGAATATTAACAGCAGGTGGTCCCAGTCCACAGAGGATGAAGCCTTTGTCTGACCTCTACTAGAGAACGCCAGAATCAGCAAACCAGAAACACACACACACACACACACCCACCCACCCACCCACACACACACACACACACACACACACACGTGCACACAAACTATCCACTGCTCTTCTGGGCTTTGAGCAATAGGAGTGTGAGGGAGAATTCAGTTATTATGTTTGGAGAAGAAGGTGCGGGCATCAATATAGAGAGATGAGACACTAATGCAAGTAAGCAAGAAAGGAAGAAAGAAAATGCAGAGTGAGAATGGCACATTTTTCACTGCAACCTATGGAGACCCTCTAAACAATGGCCAGTGCAAAGATTCAAGACAGCTGCCATAGTCCTACACACACACACACACACACACACACACACACACAGAGAAACTATTAACATCTGAGTAGCTGGAGGCTGCCAGCCCGTGGCGACCTTTGAACTCCAATCCTTGTTTTTCAAAGTTGACCCCTAATCTTGTGCAAGACTTATCCGCCATTCTGCCCTGAGAAGTGTGTGTGTGTGTGTGTGTGTGTGTGTGTGTGTGTGAGAGAGAGAGAGAGAGAGAGAGAGAGAGAGAGAGAGAGAGAAGGTGAATCTATCTTGGCTGTCTGCTTGTTTTTTGTGTTTTTTGTCTGCTGGAATCTCAGGAGCATCGGGCTGAGAGAAAACAAACCAGAAAGAGAGACAGTGATTGAGTTAGCAGGCAAGTGATAGTTTCTCTCCATGTCTAGCTGAGAGCCGGAGGCCTGGAGCTGCATCACAGACTGCTTTACCCTCATGACTTTAGACATGAACTTCTTCAGATCAGTAAGGCCATGACGCATGGGCAGCATTTTGAGGCAATGTAGATGGACAATTTTGCCAAACAAAATACAGCCACATGTATTTTTTCACGATCTATTCCCCCCCTTGAATCCAATCATATTATCCCCATCTCTACTGAAAGTAATGCCCATCTCAATTGCATCTAAAAGTTGCCAACGTGTGATCACTATGGAACCAATTCAATTCGCGTGGGTCTTATACTTTGCCTGTTCGATGTGCACACTGAGGATTTTGGGCATCTGCTCACTGCCATTAAGAACTGGCAGGCAGCAGGAGACTACACAGCATCCCTTGTCCCACCTTTTCTAGCTAATGCAACACCTGGCTCTGCAGATTGTTGTTCAAAAGAGGGCACAGCTCAATGATTGAGGCCCAATCCATGAGGAAGCTATGGACGCACAGTGCCTGTTAAACCAAGCACATCTTTTATTTAATTTATATAGTTTATTTGATAGGGACAATGCAAATTAACATAGTGCCACTTCAGCTAGGTACAAACAAGTTGATGCAACTGATGTTCTGCATACAGAGATTATAGCTATTTCCAACTCGTTTCCCTAGTCAGGCTTTTCTTAACAGAAAATCTAATGCATCAATGCACTCAAGTAGTGCCGTTTCCTTTGATGATCCTTTAAAACTGTGCTTTCAATATCATTCCATTTGTGCACAGACCAATCAATAGCATTGCATTACCTAATGCATTTCCTTCAAGTTGCTGTGACTGAACAGTTCATAACCTATATCCTCTTTGGTCTTTATTAGTGTGCAGATTTCTTGTTTTACACCAGGTGCTAGAAATATAACTATTAGAAATATTGAAGGTTTTAGAATGCAAAAGGAAAGGAGCATCAAAACTAAATCAAGATAGATTCACAACAACAGTGTATCATAATGTGAAGGTGAACACGCCTTGAGTGACATATTCACGACCTCAAGTGTGCATCTTCCAGTAGGCCACGTGTTCCCACACGTAAATCCAGGGATAGAGCGCAGAGTGGGATGTGCGCATAAAAACAGAAGATGACTTAAGCACCACTGTGCAGCACGTAAGTCAAGTTCTAAATCAGTCTCAGCATGCCCGGTCTTATTTAATTCACTGTACTCTTACTGTAAAGACAGTCGGAGTGTTTTATAGACAATGGCTTCTGCTGTGTTTTTTCACCCAGGCAACCAAATGATAAATTTCTCTCATCCTGGAAGCCAGCATCAAGGCATTCGTCTCACCCTGGGACCTACAGTAAACTCATGACCGCATCACCGCTGTTGCCAGCAAGCCCTGGGGTCCAACTCATAATTCAAGAAACAATGTTTTAGACAATTGGCAAAGAAATAAAGGGAAGCTGTGAGAAATGACTGTTGAACTCCTGCAATCAGCGGTAATTTGGATCTGTGTGCTTTTTCTTTTTTCCCGTTGAATTGACTTACTAGAAGTCAATAGAGATGTACGCTGATAATTAAACTTAACATTGTAAGCAGCAGAAGCTTAGCTGTGAAATGAAGTTTTGGAACTCAAGGTTGAAATAAACACAATCTGAGGCATGGCGAGGGAGAGAGCATCAGGAGTTGCTAATCCTTAAATCCTTAAAATCCTCAAGAAGGAAAAAATATGATTCAACAAGGGCCAAATTATTTTAACAAGCTATCTGTTTAGCTGGGCATACATCACCAGCATTTATCCCAAAATCAATTGCTGTTGCGCTTCTTCTCTCTGTCTGTATCTATCTCTCTGTCTCTCTTTTTACTTCACTCTTAACTCTTTCCCCTCCTCTCTCTCTCTCTCTCTCTCTCTCTGTGAATCAATTTTGGGCTTCAGGCTGCTGTGCCTTGCAGGCATCTCTTTCTTTGATAGCGTTCCCACCACAGCTCTGAGTGTGTGTGTGTGTGTGTGTGTGTGTGAGCGTGTGTGTGTGTGTGAGCGTGTACAGCCGAACAGAGGAACCAAGCCAGATTTAAAAGTTCTTTGTAGGATTTTGGTTCAAACTCAGCCCTGTTGTAGCCAAAACGGCAACTTAAACACACATACACATACACACACACACACACACACACACACACACACACACACACACACACAACTCTCCATCTCTTCATTCACAGGGCTTTGAACAACGGGGATGTGAAATTAGGAGGTGTTTTTGCGCTACACATGTGTGGGCTTAGCATTAGAGAGATAGACAGACAGACAGAGAGAGAGAGAGGGAGAGAGAGAGAGAGAGAGCTTTGAAGGCAGATGTACCTAAAGGCAATGTCCTTCAAAGAGTTTGTTGCTCAAAGAGTTTTGATGAAAAAGTGTTTACAGACAGACAGAGAAGAGAGAGAAAAATTATGCATAAACATGAGAGATGATGAGTTGATTCCCACATGTTGTCGTTTCTCATCAGCACACACACACACACACACACACACACACACACACTGACCTTTCCCATGCAGCTTTGTCGACGGAGACAAATTAGGACGAGTCCGAGCTCAAATGGCATCCGTGAAAATAATTTAACTGTGGTGAGGAGAAACAAGAGTCAGCTGATTGTTTGCCTGTGTAAATAATATCAAAAAGGAATTTTTCTGAAGATTATTGATAATTCTGTCTCTCTGGACCAGTTTGGAAATCAACCTCACACACTTACTAACCCCTAAACTGCTGGTCGTTTTGCACAATGGCCCGCACATAAGAGAACGGTAATAGTAGTTCCTGGGTGTGAGTGTCTGTTGGAGTGCCCACTCCTCTTCCAGCAGGGAGAAAATTAGACTGAAAAATTGGGACTTGTGTCTCATTGTCTCCCTCCTCTCCCTCCTGCCTATGCTCACTGCGCTCTCCGGTCAGCCAGTAATGCAACTGAAGGAGAACACACCACCTACTCCACTTTTGTTAGCACAGCTTCTGTCTTTGCATCTGACTTGGGCGTAATTTGAAGCGGTCCCACCAGGCTGTGTGACCGATGGAAAACCGCACACACCTTGGTGCTATTCTTAACTGCAACAGTAAACAAATGTATGGAAAAGTCTGTAATAGGTGTAACAATGGACTGCAGCACATAAGCATGGCACCCTGGCCACCTGTCTTGCGTGTGTGATCCCAGACTCTGAACTCGCATCCAGCAGACTGCAGTTGAAAGCTCACAGTGGGTCATGCTTGGCTGGCTGTGTCTGCTCTCATAGTCTGTGGTCCAACTCGTGTGGAATAGCCCCCCCTGTTGACAAATCAATGTATAGGTGGTGATTGGCTTCCTATTGGACATGGAATACAACCGTAAAGCATGGTGAGGCCACTTTGGCCACATGTGCTCCTGGCTTTTAAATCCTAGTGCAGACAGAAGATAAAGTCCAGCGGACTAATATATATAACACAAAAAAAAAAGTCTGGAATCTGCTTCTACATCTATCTATCTATACATTCCTTTGTGGCTTACATTACAAATGAAAATTCCAAATGGCATACATCTAAAAAAAAAACAATAGAAAGCAACTAAACAAGTAAATAAATGAATAGGAAGGAAATCCATACATAAGGCATATTATAAGTTTGTCAATTTAATATAGTTCCAGAAATTGACCCGAGATGGTGCCTCTTTCCTCTTTCCACTATTCATCTTATAGGAATCTGCTTCTTACATTGTTTCTACCCTCTACAGCTGCATTTACCTACAATCAGAAATCTGACTTTTAATCTTTTCTGGCATATATGTTATCATTTCTCACTCGCTAAAGCAGGAAAATGTAACATTTCATGTAGCTTTTCCGTGTTTAGACAGCCATGGGGAAGATCAGATCTGATCTTTGCTGCTGTGTAAATCCAGCCTAGGCTGTTTTGAGAAGTCACAATACAATATGCCCACCCCCACAGCAGGAGTAATACCTCCTCAGTTGCCACTACACCACCGTAATAAAGGAGACACATTATTGCATCCAACAGTGTCTCTGTGATAACACACATCTGCTACTGTTGCTGCATCTGTTACCACTGTTTCATTTTTTTTTTGTGTGTTTTTCCAGCATTGTGTTTAATTTATGTGTGAGGTTTTGATGTGTTTTCCCAAATAAGACATACTGTCATATTTTGTAGCCTAATTTTTGGATGCTTCATGGGGGAATCGCAAATTGTACCTCCGATGTGGAGCTGGTGAATTGTCCACTGCCATAGTTTCCCCCCCCATCTCTTTTCCATAACTAGCACATTGTCCTACAGTACATGGGTGTAAAGGGAATCAACCCTAGTACACACTAAATGTTGATCAAACTTTGTGATTGTGATTTTTTCAAACTGCGGTGACTCTGCCGGTTAAACGTCATTTCCTGGGGAAAAAATACCTGAAGGTGGAAAACAGCTGTACTGGAAAACAGTGGAATTTAATGGTATTTCCAGTATTGTGTGAATGGCAGCATTACGTTAAAAAACAGGCTTAAGTGAAACACAGTGAGGACATGAGTCTGGCTGTGAGAAAATAAGGTGAATTGAGACTGCCGTAAAAAGAGAACCATGTGCTTCAGATGAGGTTCTACTGAGATTATGAAATCTGAACTTTGAAGCTGTAACATTAAGACAAAGCATGGCATCACCAAGATGTTTTGGCTGGTGTAGGTGTAAAAGTCAGTCAGCCCCAATGGGTGAAAGTGATGATTTCACAAGGTTGCCTGAGTATAATGAGCTGATATGTCTTTGAAATAGTTATCTTTTAGTCTTACATTTTTTTTTTTATTAGACAGTATGCAGAAAAGAATGATGGGGAAGATAGGGGAGAGAGGAGATGACATGCAAAAAAGTTCATGAGATGGATTCAAGTCCCACTATATAGTATATGGTGTGATGTTCCTCAAATATATCACCAGAAAACCTTATGATCCTTGAGAAACCTGCTTAACAAGGAACTCTCAGACAAGTGGTGGGCTCTGAAACCGCACCATGTGTTTGGACCCCGATCTGTTTTACTGTCTCATTAGATCCCGCTGCTTCGTCGATGTTAAATACTCACAGCTGAGTCTTATAAAATCGTTTTTTGGCTACTTGGACCGTGAATATCAGTGAGCCAGGTCATGTTTTTATAAGCACTTTAATACGATATGTAATAGTGTAAATAGGGGATTCATTTATGGAAATTCTGTCTGTAACTTGATCATACTATCATTTCTCAACATGTTTAAAGCATATGCTGTTTTCTTACATGCTTATCATGCATGAAAAAAACAAAACACAAATTTGAAAGCACAGTCTATTACACAATGGCTACATTTTGAATGCCTTAAATTAATATAACTGGTATGTAGACAATAACTGAGAAAAAAAGTTAAAAAATAAATAAATACTGGCCTAATACTTTCCAATAACCCACTCCTCTCCTCAAACAGTGATACTTGATGACTTTTCCAGTTCAAGAATTTGAATCAATTTGTGTATTCCAATCTATTGCACACATTGCCACAATCAACTTTGATCCTGAGACCGTCCTATAAAAGAGACCACAGAGGTTTCTATGCAAAAAACATTTCTCTTGTATGAAAACTCATCAGAGATCTCTATGGAAAACACATAACACTTGTGTGTCGAACACTGGATTAAAGTTAAAGATGCTGAGACCCACCGTGAGTGTTTCCAGTATTTCCCCATCTCCCCTTACTGACTCATTAGGTCCCCGCTGCTTTATTGAACCTAAATACTCACAGCTGAGTGTAAAGAGATTTAAACTGAAGCCATAACCCTTCATAGAGAGTTCATCTCTAAAAAAAAATGTTTGGCAACTTTATCGCGAACGCCAGTGATCCTGATAGTTGCCTGAGCATGCCCATTACTGTCCATTAGGGAGTTTTATGAACCTAAGAGGTTCTAAGCAAAACGCACCCTGTGTTTTCTATAAAGTTTTCCAACACATGGAAAACAGTGCTAGGGAATTTCAGTAGTCCCATATGCTGGATATGGACTTTTAAATCCATAAAATTGGCAGCCTTATCATTATTATCGAATACAAGCAATGCAAAGAATACACGTCTGTGGCATATATATATATACTATATACTTTTATTACCACATTTGAAAAAAAAAAAAAAAAGAGAGGCTTATTTTGATGGACTATTATTGAATGGCAGAGCCTGCATTGATTAGAATTTACCTATGGGCTTATAATTAATTGAAAATAATTATAGGTATAAACCACCGTAATTGATTAAATCAACGACCGTAATACAAATATGTTTGACTGCAAACAATTTCCTAAATTATGGTCTGTGGCTATTTAGCAGCAATCTTCCATCTGGCTGTCGAACAGCTGAGCTTTAAACCTGCATGGAAAAAGTACAGAGAGAACAGACCTCCCTGAATCTGAGGCACACACACACACACACACACACACGCACACACACACACACACACATCAACACATACAGGTATTTTTGCACACACATACATGATTAGATGTACACACACAGACACAAATGCATACATACACTCGCACACGTTTATATTATATTGTGAGGACATTCATTTACTACATTCATTCCCTAACCCCTAACCCTAATTCTAACCTTAATCCTAAACCCATATCCTAACCCCTTGAGGAAGTAAGGACCAGCAAAATGTTCACCTCCCAGGAGGATTTTCCTCATCTTTCTACTCTTGTGAGAACATTGCACCGTCACTAGAACACATACACACACATGCAAAATGATGAAAAACTGTGAGATTTAGACCAGGCTTTAGATGAAAGACTAGCTGCTGCTGTTTTTCCACTCAGTCACTCAGAGGTGGCAGACAGACTGCAGGCTGAGGTTCTGCCAGACTGTTTTTGTCTCTGTGTGTCAATCTCCATATCAGTCTGTATATCATGAGGAGACATGCTCAAAACAAAACTACAGCCTTATCTTCTACCAAACAGTGCCTTTCTGTCTGTCGGTCCGTCTGTCGCCTGTCTGACTGTTTACCTGCTTCTGTGAGTGTAGCCCTACTGTGTAAATCTGTATGCTAAGCCCCTCTGTGTGTGTGTGGAAAAAAAACAACATAAAAAGTTGTGTGTGTGTATGTCTATAGGGCCATCTGTCCATCGCCAAAAGCTCACATACATCACAACAGGGATCTCTCTCTCTCTCTCCCCCTCTCTCTCTCTCCCCCCCCCCCTCTCTCTCTCTCTCTCTCTGTCGCTCTCTCCCTCTCTCTCTCTCGCCACTTGGATGAAAACTTGCTGAATAAATGAGTGTCTTGCAGAATTTCGCGGCCGTGCAAATCGTTCCATCCGAAGCTTTGTTTCACAGAAAGAAAAAAAAAAACTTTCGAGTCTCACAATGTTTTCGTCCAGTTATTTGCTTGTGTTTCCACTGACTCACAGCAAGTGTACTGTAAACCCAACAAAAGTTTCAGTTCTCAGAGTCATTTTACTTTACTTTTACTGGGTCAACTGGAGTGTAGTTAAGTTGGCTTACTAGTTGAAAACATAAAAAAAAACACTAGTCAAACTGCTTTTCCGTTGTCTTAGAGCAAAATAAAACAGATACAAAATACAGATCTTAATCACTCGGCTGCAGCGGTTATGTAACTTTGTGTCCAAAGTCATGAGGGCAGCAGACAATCCCTTTGTGATTCAGCTCCAAGCCTCCAGCTCTCAGCAAGACATGGTTCAGGGGTCAGAAACTATCAGCAGCCTGCTAACGCATTCAGTCATACAGATCTCTCTCTCTCTGTGTCTCTGCCACACACACACACACACACACACACACACACACACACACACACACTGTCTTTCTTTCTTTCTTTCTTTCTTGCTTGCATTCTTTTCTTACTTTCTTTCTTGCTTTATTTCTTGCTTTCTTTCTTTCTTGCTTTCTTTCTTGCTTTCTTTCTTGCTTACTTTCTTTCTTGCTTACTTTCTTTCTTGCTTTCTTTCTTTCTTGCTTTCTTTCTTGCTTGCTTTCTTGCTTTCTGTCTTGCTTTCTTTCTTTCTTGCTTGCTTTCTTTCTTGCTTGCTTTCTTTCTTGCTTTCTTTCTTTCTTGCTCTTTCTAGTTCTATTTCCAACTGCACCTGTCTTCAAACTTCTTTCAGGGGATGTAGCTTATTGGTAACACTTTAAAATAAGGGTACATTAATTAAGGGTTAGTTAATGCTTAATAAGCATTAACTAACCCTTAATTAACAGTTAACTAATGTGTCTGGTAATCATTTACTAATGGTGTTCATGTTAACTAAGGTATTAATTTATACATTATGTAATAGTCATCTTTATAAACTATTAAATAATGTATAAATTAAAACCTTAGTTAACATGAACACCATTAGTAAATTACACATAAGTTAACTGTTAATTAAGCATTAACTAACCCTTAACTTAGTGTACCCTTATTGTAAAGTGTTACCAGCTTATTTTAAGTGTTGGTGATGAATATGCAAGAAACAAGAGTAACTAATATTCTTGTAGGGCTTGCAGCTTAATAAGCTTCAGTAAGTCTTGTTTTCATTGACTGACTCAAACTTCTCACTCTGCCTAACCTACTATATCTGCACCAGAGTTCCAGTTAGAATAGACTTAATTGCAAGATATGGAAAATGTATGGAAAGTATGTAACCATGACCACAAATTCCACCATACTGATGGGAGGAACAGGGAGACGGAGGTGATGAATAAGCCCTCAAGCAAGCAAAGGCACACCTCAAATTGTACAGAATAGGTCAAGCTTACTTCAATCAGCCGTCGCTGCACATAGGTTTGTGCAGCCTGAATCAAGGCCTGAAAGCAAAGGGAAAGATAGAAGGAAAAGGGAGAGGGAGTGAGAGAGAGAGAGAGAGAGGAGTGAGGTCAAAAAGAGAGGGCATGACTGAATGAGAAAGAGGCCCCATGTTCCCACCTAACCAGGCATCTGAAATTTCAATAAAAACGTCTACGTGAAAAACTAACTGTAAACCGCATGTTGATATGCATGACTTGGGGTCTCTCTTTCCTCTCGCACACACACACACACACACACACACACACACACACACACACACACACACACACACACACACACACACACACACAGGTATGCCTGGTTTAGGGGTGTTTTACTTATCCAGATGTGGTGCTGTGTGCAATAGAAGGTCCAGTGGGACACAGAGGAATGTACAGTTGGCTTCGGACATACAGTGGGGCCTCTGTGCTGCTCAATTCCCTCCCGCTCTGTAGTATGTAGATGGAAATATCTATATGTGTGTGTGTGTACTGTATGTGCATGATTGCTTGCATGCTCGCACACACACAGACAATCCGCCTCTCTCTCTTTCATGCACACACACACACACAAATACACACACACACGCCCCTGCATATGACCCTTAGTGACCTGTGAGGGGATTAAACCGCAGCAGGGTTCTGTGGTTGTCAACCTGTCCTCAATCCCTCATATCCACACACACACACACACACACACACACACACACACACACACACACACACACATGCACATGCACCACACGCATACATACACACTGTGTGGTTGTCATCCTGTCCTCCACCTCTGTAACCTCTTCCACAGGCCTGCAGATGTTTCCTGAGACTAAAAACTATGGGAACTAAAATCTCAATTGCTGACTGACCAGTGTGTCTTTGTACAGCGTTGGACCTACATACTGTAGTCTGAGTGTTACTGTCCCGCTCACTGCTGAAACTTCCCCCAAAACAGAAAGAGACACCTTTCTAATACGATTGTAAAACTGCATCAAAACCTGTCTGGGTTGTATTTGTGACACAGAATACAGCAAGTCATACAGTAGCTTACTTCCCGTTAAAATGTTTCCTTTTTTTATTCAAGTAAAGAAACATGAGACTCACTGGAGTACAGGAATTAGGCTAAAACTTCTCTTTCAATAACTGACTGTCCTTTATATCTTTTACAGTGAAAACACATAATGTGTTTGAGGGCAATGGCAGAAGTAAGAAACATAGTTGTCCTTAGGTCATACAAATATATTCAGATTGTGATAGAATGATTATTTATGCAGCAAATGTTGTAATTCTGCACCTCCACCATATGAGCCCAGGCGGCTTCACACATGATGACGCTGCCACCTAGAGGTGCATTTGCATGCTCTTGATGAATGAGCCTGTGTTGGTTTACAGCTTGTTTTCTGTCCCGCTGTGTAACCTCCAAAATGATATTCAACTTCCAAACATCAGTCGTGGTTCGCCTTTTAAATGAGAGGGAAAGACTTGACTATAGCAACACCCTGTGAAGCATTAATATACTTTACAAGGGCTTTATAAAAGGTTATAACTTGATGGTAAATGCTTATGACGGCAAGAAATGCAAAACATATATTCATGAATGTTGATTTTAGTGTTAGATTCATGATTCTGCATTAAAATGTTTAATTCAAAACTATATGAAAAGTGATTAAAACTATTGGCTTTCAATTTATACCAGGCAATTATTGAATACTCATTGAAAAAAATCTCTAAGTAATGAGTTACTATCAACTGATGAGTTAATTTCTACTGCATTTTTTCTCAGTACAGTAAATACATATATTGGTTTAACAAATAAGAGGGGTCATGTAGGCACTATTTTGTTTTTTTATTCTAATGAGTGATTCAAGCCTCTCTCTCTCTCTCTCTCTCTCAAACACACACACACCTACCTTTTCTTTCTCTCTGTCTCGTGTTCCCTCTCTCTCTGGGCTCTAGAGATAGGATGACCCTCAGTGTGTAACAATGTGTGTTAGCGCTAACGGCTCCTCTGGGGTAATGGAGAGGTTGCTGTTGTGTGTTTGTGTGTGTGTGAGTCTCAGTGTGTGTGCGTCTGCATATGCCTGTGCTTGCATTCCCACTTGTGTGTGCGCATGTATGACGGAACGAATGTGTGTGTGCTCGCTTGTATGTCTGCATTTGAGAGTGAATGTGTGCGCGTATTCATCTGTCTGTGGTTTGTGTGTGTGTATGCATGCACATTCATATGTGTGTGTGTGTGTTTTCATGCATCTCTTGGGGTCCCCTAGCTGAAGCCGGCTGTATATCACAGCAGTCTCCCATGTGTAACTTCAAAGTCGCAGCATGCTCGGTTCAGGCTATTTATGACACAGTCACAGGAAGGACACATGTGTTTATGCTGGGCTTTGTGTAACGAAACCTGGGCACACATAAAAATACTGTTCACCTTCCTACTGTCTCTATGTTCTTCCTTCAAGGATAGCATGTCAGTGAGTTTTCTCGCTGAGTTTTGGATCTAAGAGGACTGTAGCGAAATCTCTCTGGCCCCCGGACAACGGAAGTATATACATATTGCGTGCTATGTGTCCTTCACGTAACATTAAACTAAGATAACCACGCTTTGAAAGCCGTTCTGCCGTAGAGAATTTGATTCTCTCCATTGTCTTACTGACTTTGCTTTGCGGATTTGCAAACTTGAAAACTTTTCGAGAGTGTCATGACTCGGGAGAAGACGGGATGAACAAAAGAGAAGACGAGGAAAAGTGGGTTAAAGGATACAAGGGAGGAAAGGAGGAAGCTGTAAATCAACATTAAGCATAATGTTAGGGTTAGCTTTGCATTTGCTTCACATCTCTATAGACTGCATTTCCATAGGAACAACAATGGTGTTCCCCTTAGACAGCAGCAAGAAGATCTGTGACACAAAGTCTATTTGTCTGTTTGTCTGTCAGTCTATTTGTCTATCTGTCTATCTGTCTGTATCTGTAAGTAAGAGCAAAGAGCTAAGAACTAAGAAACAAAAGAGAATAAGAAACAAGAGAGACAGAATGTATTTTTCCCATGGCGCAGCCAAGGGCATCACAAGGCGAATTCAGGTCAGTCAGTCAGTCAGTCAGTCAGTCAGGTAAGGCTTAGTGAGATGAAGCGCTTCGTCAGATGGCCTCTAGAGGGCGTCTTCGACTGTGAGATGCAGTGTTTCCCATACAGAGGCACAAAATCAGAAGTTGGTCAGTGTTTAGAAATGGATCTAAATCGATCTCTAATGCGCCTGATGTTGCATCACGTCATGTCTGTAATTTGGAGATGTACAGACAGCAGACCAGCAGCACTGAACTCAATCCACACAGTCTCCCGGTGTGAAAACAAAAGTGAAACTTAACAGAATTTAACGGTAGGTGCCTTTAACGTTACCTTGTGGTATTTAAGTAACATTAGTGGAATTAGGTAATTTAACCGTGTTGCAGTGCTTCAGTGCATAGAATTGAACACGCGCCGTGGGTCTGTACAGGATCTGTGCTTGGTTAGAGTACGCAGAGTGAGTAGAGAGGGGATATGATTCAGTGGCAAAAGTGTGACATGAGGTACTTAGTTTTCAGCATATGATGGGAGATGGGGAGTAACTGTACTGGTCTGACTGGAGTTGGAAGGTCATTCCACCACTGGGGAGCCAAAGGGAAAAGGAGTGGAGACGGGCTGGAGCGATGACCAGGTAGTCAGTGGGAAGAGGAAAGAGTAGTGGCCAAATGAGCCTAGTCATGAAAACAATCAGGCGGCAATATTTCTTATCAAAAAAGGAGCTTTTATGAGCCGCAACGCATTGATTGCTTAAGCGTGTGCCAACTCCTAAGATCTTCCACACCACACTCATTCTCTCACCTTCTCTCGCCCCTCCCACCCTCTCCCCCTCTCTCTCCTTCTGTCTGTTCCATTGCGACAGAGTCAGTAACACCACAGCAGGAGGTGAGAGGAGGAGAGTCGGAGGCAGGAAGAGGGAGGTGGAGGGAGGGAGGGAGAGAGAGCAAAAGTGCAACATAGAATGGGGCTCGACAGTAGAAGAGAGCAATACAGAAATGTGTGACACCGCAAAAGGGAGACAAAGGGAAAATTAAGTGTTTTTTGCGTATTTGTGTGAGAGTGGGTGTGTACTCTAAATAACTGCATGCATCCGTGTGTGTGTGTGTGTGTGTGTGTGTGTGTGTGTACGCGCACACTGTGTATACTGCCAGCCAGCAGCAGCTGGGAAGGCCTTCCTCTGTTCTCCTGTCATCAATAAATGATCAGAGGGGGCCATCTGGAGAGAGGGAACCACCAACCACCAGGACCTGGCACTGAAAGAAAGACAGAGCGAGACAGGGAAAGAGAGAAAATGAGAGAGAGTGAGGGGATAGATGGAGGGAGAGAGGTGGGAGAAAGGGGGAGATGGGACAGAGAGAGAGAGTGAGAAAAGGACTAGGAAGAAAGGGAAGGAGTGAAATGAGAAGGGTGGAGGAATAAAGAGAGAGGAGAGTGGAAGAGGGGAAAACAAGAAAGATAAGGAAGAGCGAGGACTGGAGAGAAAGATGACAGGAGACAAAGAGGAAATTGGAAAAGGAGGAAGGAGAAAAGTAGAGGGGGAAAGTGAAAGGATGAGGGAAGGAGATGGATAGAGGGAAAGAACATGGTACAGTGAGGGGGACAGACAAAAAGAGATACAGAGAATAAAAGAAATGGTGAGAGTGAAAGAATCCATCGCTGAGATGGTCACAGACATTCCTTTCCTTCCTTTAGTTCAGCTGATTTTTAGTGTGTTATGTGAACTGAATTGCTGATGGATTTGTAATTAGATTACTGATTTAGCTTTTCAACCGTATTTCATTCAGGAATAATCCCAAATTTTGTCTTTGAAGTTCAGCCAGTCATTGGAATTTATTCCAAACTACATTTTGCTACACATGCAAACCAAAATAAAAGACAAATAAAATAAACAGTACAAGCAAGACAGAAAATTTGTAGCATGATAACCTGATTCATTCCAATTAATTCCTGACCTTGGTGCCCACAGAACACCAACTATTCAGGAGTTGAGACCAAAAAACTGCCTGATTGCCCCTTTATGGTCATGTATTTTAACATTTAGGCTATAGATGTTTGAGATATTGCAATTGCGATACCACAGATGTGGTCGTGTAAAAAATGTACGTGATCTGACACTTATGTATATGTATATGAAGTTTGCTTCATTGTGTTTTGGCCAAATGGTTACATGTATCAAAATTCTCTGGAATAGTTATGATGTAGGCAGTTGAAATATGCTGTGTGTAAAATGTGATGGAGATTGAGTCAGCTTTGCAGGAGTAAGAAAAAAAAACAACAAGAGTTATTGCAAGGTTGGACTGATGGTGGCACTAAAGAGCACAGCGATATGCGGTCTAACGCACTGTTGGGCCCAGTGTGGTTGCTCTTAGCCTGGTAAGACCATCCTGATCATGTGACCTCACATTCTGTTTCATGTGACCTCACGATCAGTCTGGACTTCTAGCCGCCCACATCGATTTCAGTGGGTGGGAGTACTTGCCTTGACAGACAAACTCCTTCAGCCAATCAGCGAATCCAAATTCAAATCCAGTCGGAAGAACGGCGAAAACGTCTTTTCCGCCGAGAAACTCCGCCAGTGCATACTGTTGTTCTTGTCTAATTGTTGTTATTGAGTCTATTTCTGCAATAACTGCACTTATGGCTGTGTTTACTCTACTAACGTTAACGTTACCGCTCGTTGCTTCGGGAGACGCCATTACTGTTTTGCCAGCGGCGGCCTGTATGTCACGTCATCAACTATGAAGCAGTCCCTGATTGGCCCGGTTACATTGTAATTTCAGGAAATCGATGTGGGCGGCTGGAAGTCCAGACTGATCCGTGGAGCGAAACAGAATGTGAGGTCACGTGATCAGGACGGTCTTACCAGGCTAGGTTGCTCTTGCTTTAAGCACATAAAAATTAGGCCTCACTTCCTGTTTGCACATCATCTTCAACTTTGCGTGTCACAATGAAACAATTTGCAATTTCAAAATTCTGTAATGTAATGTGTAATAGCCTTAATCTAGGAAGACCAAAGATGCTGTGTGCAAAATGTGGATCAAGTTTGTGGGATAAATAGCAAAAATAAAGTTTTGTATAAAATTCAAAATGGCAGAAAAACTATCCTGGCGGAAATGAAAACCAGCATGTGCAAGGGGACGAGCAACGGAATCTGAGGGAATTGTTTTTCATTCTACACCTGCACCAGCAGTTATTGGTTAAAACGTAAAGTTGCTTGTTATAGCACCACCATCTGGCTGATCGATGTACTTTTTCTTGGTTGAGTAGTGCGGGAGATTTGAAACTTATCCACCAAATTTGGCTGCTCTGGGATTTACGGTCTCAGAGGTACAGATCGTTTTAAAACAGAAAAACAAGAAGCAGAAGAAAAATCCTAACAAAAACAATAGGGTTCCAGGACCCCAAGGTCATGAAACTTCTTTTTTTATGTGTGTGAGACAATTTCAACTGTCAGATATAGAAAAAAATAGCAGAACTGGTGACAGTTTCTGCAGGACACTGACAATGTTAAGCTCAATGTCCCTTAGAAACCAGAGCAACCATGAGTTACATACAGAACCTGCAATTGCGTTTTCTGAGCAAGTACTTCATTCACTTGGTTGAATAAGACTCATTCATGTGTTTCACAAATATGTCCTCTCTCATTAATGGAAAACATGTTTAAGACCTTCATTATGCAGATAGAAGGGCGACACATGAGAGTCTCTGTGTACAGTATGTTACAGTCTATTTAGTCTATTTCTGGGCAAAAATGTCATGAATTTGCATTCATGCATGAGGATGCCATTTTGACCGAGAGAGAGAGAGAGAAAGAGAGAGAGAGAGAGAGAGAGAGAGAGAGAGAGAGAGAAATGAGGAGTCTGGTGTCCGGAAATTTTGTGAAATGAGCACGATGTCTTAAAATGCAAATGTGTGCTCCGTGCATGAAAAGTAAGAAAAATATGTTTCCCCACCATGAAAGGATTATGTAAAGGAGAAACAACTAGAAATAGGCAAATTAAATCAAGTGGTAGAAAGTAAGGGTGGTCAATGCGGTGGATGAGTGTATACACTTGCCTTCAAGTATGACAACCTGGCTTTAATTTCCAACTCATGCAAAGAGGCTTTCTTCTGTGAGTGAAGTCTAACTTTTTAGTGAAAGTTTTTCCTGTTTAAAGAGTAGCTAAACCCCAAACCTGAATCTGTGTGAAGCCTGACATCTAATGGTGAAAAGTAGGGTACTGAACTGGCCATCTGCTATTGGCTGATCTTTGGTGGCAGGTGATGTCACCACCTGTTGTACACTATAGAGGGTGACATCACCAAAGATCAGCCAATAGCAGATGGCCAGTTCAGTACCCTACTTTTCACCATTAGATGTCAGGCTTCACCACAGATTTGGATTTGGGGTTTATTTACTCTTTAACCATGACCAAAACATTACCCTAAACTTAATCAGACTGTTTTAGTTGCCTCACCTTAACCAAAGTTTTAGTTGCCTAACTTTAACACAACCTTAACCAAAGCTCATAATGATCAGGTGAAAATTCACAATACTTAATCTGTGTTTCGGAGTTTGTGCTCATTTCACGAAATTTTATGAGACTGTGTTGAAATGCCCTCAGAGCGGGAGGAAGTGTGATACAGAAAAAGAGTAAATGAGAGAAGAGGAATATAAAGAGAAAGGAAAGAAGTGAGAGGGATGGAGGGGAACAGAGATAGGGAGGGACTTGTGTTCTGTCATTGTTTGACATCATGTCTGACGCTGTGTGACAGAGGTCTCCAGAACCTTCATCACATGCTCTTTTACATCAATGAGAACCAGTATGCTGAAACCAACCACAATACAAACTTTGTTCAAAACACTTTTTCCCCCACAACAATCCACTCCCTTTCTCTCTGCTTGACACTCTTGATCTACTAAAGCTCTCTTTCAGCCCAACTTCTTTCTTTCTTTCTTGATTGCTTGCTTTCTTGCTTACTATCTTGCTTACTTTCTTGCTTACTTTCTTGCTTACTTTCTTGCTTGCTTCTTTCTCTTTCTTTCTTTCTTTCTTTCTTTCTTTCTTGCTTGCTTCTTTCTTTCTTTCTTTCTTTCTTGAAGAGTACACAAGCGAGTTTCATCTGTTGATGTGAAATTCACGCTACACTGCAAGTCTTCCATTTACATCATTGCCGTGGGCTCTTGTACTCCTTATTACAAATGGAAATTAAAATGTAGGAATTATGTTTTCAATATTTGTGTTTTTTACTTCTGTGACCTGGTTTGCAGGGATTGGCTGGAGGAAATTTTTGTGAGGTTATTTGAAAACGATTCCTCACCTAATATTAACATGCCCTGTAGTGTTTTCCTTTAGATGTACGACGTTTGTATAAAACTGGTCTGGTCTATCCAACTATTTGACAGCGTAGCCCAGCTGTCATCTCTTAAGAACAACCAGTGCTTAATTTGTGCCGGATCCTGTTCCGGCAGGATCCGGCACAAATTAACCTCGTGGTTTTGGACTACCTGCATTCCGGTACCTGTTTGCGTGGACCCGGCACCGGGTGGCATGAAACGTTTTTTGTCTGCCATGTAATACTCCCAATAGTTGACACTTCTTTCCTTTCCCCTCCCTTCCAAAAACCTAACTGTCTCATTTCCATATGAAGACAGGTAATTACCGTGTTAGAAAGTAACAACAAGCGCATAGTAATCACTTCACACATGAGTGAGCTGCTCTGCAGAGTGTGTTATGGTAAACTTCAGACAGCGTCTGCTAAAAGTTGAATTTGCTGTCCATATGTCCGCTGTGTGGACGATTTTGGAAAATTTGACAAGGTAAGCATGTTTTTTTTTTTTTTTGTAAACGTGTTAGCATATTCTGTAATCTATTAGGTCTCTGCTGGGACAATCAAAATTCATATTTGCATAGATGACTGCGAAACAGAAATTGTTTGGAGTGCGGACCTGTAAGTCCCACAGTTAAATATGCGGGAAATTGCACATGTTATGTTGAGTGTCCAGAAATAATTGGTAATAACATGAGAATTGGTTGACGTGAAGGGCTGTAAGCCACATCACTGTGGGCATTTCAAAACCAGCGCGGTCCAGCTGAGTGTCACAGTCAGGCCGACTTCTAGCTGCACCACGACACGTTTTATTGCATTTTTTTTGCATATTCGCTGACATTGTTTCCTACATTCAAAATCGATATCCTATGAAAGTATTTGTATTGAATATTGATGCGTAACTACTCGAACCAGAGTTTCTCTGGTAAATGGTTGAGGCCATTGCAGTTTCCTTAGCTTATGTGTAGCCTATGTGGGTGAGCAGGGTTAGTGGGTGATGTGAGTCTACTACTTGAAGGGCAGGTTTGTAAAAATGAGCATTATGTAGCCTATGCAATAATCAAATATTGTTATAGGTCCCCAGTGGTCGGAGCTCTAAGGTCATATAGTCAGTCATTTAGTAATGTTTAGGCTGTTAGGTCTACAGTAAGCTGTATGGCTGCACTGAGCACCACCGTGCCTCCAATGCGCTTGTTGTCTTGATATGTTCCGGAACCTTTTCCCTCCAGACCGACTCGCGGGAACACCGACCCCTTGGTGTTCCGGGACCTCATCATTTACAAATTAAGTAACTTTGCTTTTTTTTTTACTTTGGATGTGTAGTAAAAAACAGGTTCTTTCAGTGTGTGTGTGTGCATGTGTGTGTACACATCAGCGTGACAGAGGGGGCCCTCTAGGCCTTCAATGACAGAAAACAACCCTTTCTTCAGGCCAAAGACGGAAAGAAAAAGGTAGAGGATGGAAAGAGGAGGGAGCTATAAGGCCACAGAAAAGAAGAAAAGAGGAAGACAGGAAATAGAGAGGAGAGGGAAACAGGCAAGAGAGCATGCCGTGAGACATCAGGAAGTGCTCAGGGCAACCTCCGGATGTTAATGCTAAAGGAACACACACACACGTATGAACTCACGCACGTGCACACACACACACACACACACACACACACACACACAAATGGAAATATATACTGTTTTAATTACAAGCTCAGCTCCTGAGCTAAAAAGGAGAGCAAAATATTCTATCACACAAAGTATATGTTGAAGTATACGTTGAAGACTTACAAGACTACAACAAATTCACCTTGTATTTTAAAACCAGACATTCTCAAAATGTAATTCTTTGACTATTCATGTCACACTATGTCTTTGTGCTATATTTAACATTTTTAATAATCCTTTTGGTGCCATTTAGAATGTTAATTTTTGGAAAAAATGCTTCCACGCAGTAGTTTGTTTCATTCAGCCTATGATGTTATTCAGTATGATATTTCACCTAACTCATCATCCACCATTGATTTTCTTTCTTTGTAAAAGAGTGGGAAGTCCACTCACCTTTAATATTTTTTGGATTCATTTAGACAATTGGAAAGCAGAGAGAGAGACAGAGGAGAGAAAGCTCTGAGGGGATTCGATCCTAGGCCAGCAAGGGCACATGTGTGGCTCCAGAGGAAGAGGACACATCACTATCTGACTGGGAATTACATGTTGGAGGGCCAGCTCCCAGTTGTCTTGAATGTAGCATAACTCAAGAGCTGCAGGGGATGAAGAGTGATGCAGAGTTGGCTTGTTTTCTGTTGGACAGGTAAGGTAACCAAATGGCTGGTTACAGACATGCAAGACATCCATCGCTGTTATTACATTTATATTTATTATGTTGGGGAACGAGAAAGTCTCTGTTTGCTGTTTCACCCAACTGATCCTTGTGGAGGTGTGTCCTTTGCAGAGGTGGCAACAATTTGAATGAATACACAGTGATAAAACTTTGTAGTTAAAAACACTCCGTTTCAACCTTTCCCAACTGAAAATTCTCACCCTGATTATCACAAAGCATTTACTTGTCACTGACAACTGTAATGTTTTTCACCGTAATAAGTCTCATCACATCTTATGTTCTATCACCTATAGGAGACTACAAGACAATTTCTGGTTATTCCTGTGGTCTTGGACAGCCAAAACATGTACATTTCATTTCAAAAACTCTCTCCCAAAGCCAGAGAAAAGAGAACTAAGACCTGTGGGATCATCTGATCGTAGTGTTATCAGTTCTGAAATTTAAAATGCAAGCTTATCCCTCCTGGCTACTCTCCCAGTAACCTTTACCATCATTCCCATTTCGTTGTCTATGGAACAGCACCAGACTATACCATTTTGATGACATCATAAGTTCAAGTTCTCTGGTCTCTGGCTATGTGAGAAAGTTGTTCCCAATTCCCAAATGCGGTATTTAATGAAATCACAAATGCATATGAATACTTAAATTGCCCACAGTAACTAAAGGCATTCTGTTCTGAACTGTACAGAGTGAACCAAGTAGTATTTCTGTAAAACAATAGGGCCACTGTATGTATTATGCTAATAAGAGAAAAAAGTAATGCCTTTTCATGTCCAGCTTATTTAGCCAGCCATTCTACTAGACATTTAATCAAGATCTAACAAAATGACAGCTCCTCCGCTCCAGACTTGTCATGCTTTGGCGCATGTGAATGTGTGTGTGTGTGTGTGTGTGCATGCATATTTGCGAATGTGTGCCTGGCTGCAACCAAACATGCAAGTTTGTGTGCAAGCCTGCCTGTTTGTGTGCATGTGTGTGTGACTGAGAGCGTGTGTGTGTATGCGTGTGAATGAGATTGTGCGTGTGACAGAAAGTGTGTGTTTGTGTGAATGTGTATGCGCGTGATTGAGATTGTGTGTGTGACTGAGAATGTGTGTGTGTGATTGGATTGGATTCATGGCTCAGTCTTTTATATCCGAGTGCCTAGCAGCAGTACAGGCTTAATGGTGTCCAGGAGGGACCAGGCTGTACGCGTGTGTGTGTGTGTGTGTGTGTGTGTGTGTGTGTGTGTGTAGGTGTGTGTGTGTGTGTGTGTGTGTGTGCATGGGGGAGTATGTGTAAGTTTGTCTAGGCAGGTTGGTGCAGGTTGGAAGATTTTGTAAAGAGAGAGTGTGTACGTACAGTCAAATAAAAAGCCCCACACAGCCTCCTACATCGTGGTAGACTGTCAATTCGTTCTGTCAGAGAGAAAGCCTCACTTCAGCAGCTGAGAATGGCTCCTAAGTGTGACAACTTTTTCAATGGACAAGGATAGAACTGGCACCTCTTTTTGTCCTCTGGCTCAAAATTCACACACTAAAATTACACTAGAAAAACACTTTTCATGGAGAAAATGTGTCGGCTTGCTGAAAGCAGCTGGACGTGTGCTTGTTTCAGCACGATATGTTGCAAGATTTCATCCTTTAAAAGCATTTACAACTTGACCACCAACTGTCACTATTCACTCTCCGTCATTCATTTCTATGGGAGAGAAATGCAGAGGAAAAGTTAAAGCTGCACTAGGCAAGATTTTCTTATTTTATTTTGATGTGAAAGTACAAGTCTTACCAGCTTAAATCATAAAGTGAGACTCTTACCTAAATTGCCCTGTACAGTTACCGATGGGAAGTCTTCTCCGCACATCGGAAGTGAAAAATCATGAATTAAGAGCAAAATTCACAACTTTCTCCTCAACAGCCTTGAGTGAGTACACCACCCAGAGAAAGCTGGACTAACCTGTATTAGATCTTTTTGCATCTCTCAGCCCTTTCCTTTGGTATAAAGAAATAACAGACCTCTATTCTATTCTATTCGTCCAGTTTACTAATATCATTTTCATGATTTCTGGGTATTGAAGTCAAATAATAGTTTCCTCTTGCTGCTATTTGGGGCCGAAAACGTGTAAAGTTGCCCATTGCAGGTTTAAATATTTTGAAAAGTATAGAGAGTATAAAAAATTGTATACATCCGCACATCGAGTAAAACTACCAAAACATGCTAAAATTGGAACAAAGTCTCTGACTGAAAGAGTGTAGAAGTAGCTAGAGTCCAAAGCTTTGGAGAAAGAAATGTATATATGTATATAATGAGTATATTAGCTTTCATCTAGCCCACTAGTAACATAACATACTGTTGCATCTGATGCAAGGACACCAGGTGGGATGCCATCCACTGAAATGTTTTGACAGATCCTAGAGCATTCACTCTCTACCAGCAGAAAGGCTTCCTCTAGTCTCCATAGCAACGTAGCCAGATTTATCAATGGCTTTACATTTTATGGGTTCTCTAGGTCAAAGGATGCTGGAAGAGCATGTAACATTTTTAGCACACTGCATCTTATAGATTTCCATATCAGAATCATGAGCCTACACACCTCTCTTTCTCCTCAGTTTGTAGAAAATGTAGATCACTGTACTGTTATGCTCACATAGTGTTAGCGCATTGCATAATAGATTTCCATATCAGAATAATAACTCATTACATCGCCTAGTGCATTACATGTAATGAAATTTGCCATGCCGTTGGTGTGAGACATGTTGAAAGCGCATTTAACATTTTCAGCACACTGCATCTCATAAATCTACACTTCAGAATGATTTTTATTCAGAGTATCCTACATAGTGCCTTGGTGCTAATGTATGTTGATGCATGATACTGCATCTCCTGTACAGCCAAATAACATGGACCATACCAGCCTCCGTAGAGTGAATTTCCCTGTGACTGCTATGAAAAACCTCCATTTTTTCACTCCAGTTTTGATATTTTTCATTTTTTACTTGAAGCTAAAGTTATGCACGGTTTTCACATTATACTGCTATGATTCGGTTTCTAAGACTAGACTGATTTCTTAGAGTTATTGCGTGTATTGTGCATTGTATTGTGTTTTTCATGTTTGCTGGTGGCAACAATAATATCCGTTACAGGATCAATATAGTTTTCTATTACATTACATCCATTATGTGATTGGTAAATTCCATTACCTTAGAGCCCACAAAATCCATACGGGATCTATTGTATGAATTCAAAAATACATCATAGTCAAATTGGAGATAGAACCAGAAATTATGTCCAGCCTCCTTATTCATAAATAAGGAACACAGGATAGTGGTAGTCGTAAATGTGACATGTACATTTTTGTAAACTGCATTATTCCTCAATAACACAGCCTTTTCAGAATGTACTGTATGAGTATGCTTTTGGTTTTTTTTGGACAGATACAACCATGATAAAATATAGCAAGCAACTGTCATTCTTATTATATGACAGTATTTGGCTAATGTAAGCTAGTTTCCATAACCCATCCTTGGAGTAGATTTGTACACATGTGGATTAGGTGCACTTGCAGGGATTGATCAAGCGACCCTTCAATCTACACAAGGCAGCATGGACAACTAGCATATAAATAACCAGGCCAACTCTCCTGACCACTGACTGCAGTTTTACTACATCTGAGATGGTTTCCCTCCAAGGAAGCACATTTTCTTTTCCTACGTATCCTTAAAAATGGACTATCTAAGTCCATGATGACAGTTATGATGGTGACCGAGTTGGCTTTAATGCCCCATGCCAGATCTGGACGTTCCTTTATGTTCCATTTTGTTAGCTATATTTAATCTTTGTTTGCCCGCTGCACCCATCTGTCATGATGGCAAAAACTAGGAAAATAAGGCCCAGGTTGGAAAATAACCATAATTTTCCATTAAGGGCCATACAAATAAACTTCACTTTATTTGATTTAAAGCTTATTCCATTAACAGTTAATGGGATACTGACTTTCTTTCTGAAACGAAGGTGCACTTTGTTACAGAAACAACTCTTTTGTGACTATTAGGGTCAGGAAAATGCTTCATATATTGAAGTCACATCCAGAAGCTACAGAGTGTTGTCCTCATGCTGACTATTTTGACTCAAGTACTTTTAGCCTCTAGAGAAACCTAGACACAAACACTTGACAAACAGTAGGCTGGTAACAAGACATATCGATATACTGCAGATATAATGTTCTCAGATAAACCCATGCAATCTTCATTTATGTGCTCCAAGATAAGTGAAGCATCCTCGCACCAAATTGAATTATTCTAATTTAGCCAATTATTACTGTTCAACATCTAAATTTGTTGCACATTATCTGTTTCAAGCATGTAAAGATAGGACTATTTCACTATTTAAGGATTATCCTAAGCCTACTTTTCAAGATGTACTCAATACTCATTTAGCCAATAATTAAAGTGATAAATCTGTTTATTATTCAAGCCATATTTATATTCTGTTGCCCATTATTGCGCTATTTTATCTCTCTCATATTCACATTACGTTATTCAATTTCGTACATACGCATATGGCTGGGTAAATGATTACATTTTAATATTGCTATGTGCATATTTGTTCCTAATATTGTCATTTTAACAGAATAATTTTACAGTGGGCAACTTCATACCCTGAAGTCACAACACTAAATTAAGAATTCATATTAAACGTCCCCCAGCTATACTTACCAACTAACCACTCTCTCTGAGTTTGTGTGTGTGTCTGTGTGCTTGTGTGTGTGTACATGTGTGCCTAAGTGCAGCCCTAATTTGAATATGCATGGTCATTTCAGATTTAATTTGCCTCACTCTACGACTAATTTGTGCTCCAATAAGTAGCATAAGCCCCAGGCCACACAACCTAACAATCCTCAGGTTCTAAAATAGGCTTTCAGGATTCCTGGATGCTAAAAATGATTAGCCATTTTTAATTCAATTAACCTATTAAAGGTCAGTATATGGGAAGGCCAAGTATAGGTGAACTATATAACATGCAACAAGCAAATACTGCAAGATTATGCAGTCTAAGAGGAACATAAAAGCATTAAGTGCTGCTAGTTTGCCAAACACTTAACATTTTAACTTTTAGTTTTGCTGTGGACAGGGCAAATAAGTGAATGTGGGACCTATATTTTGAATTTGTTCTCCATTAAAAGGAGTAAACTTGCAGATAGTCAAACTGGCTATAGTAAAGCAGATGAGGCCATGATGTAAACACAACCCAAAATGCTTAAAGTACAAAACAGAGATTAAATGATTTGTGTGACAAAATTAATGATGTTTCTTACATTAGTGTGACTTATCAAATTAAAATTTTAGCAATGCAATGGAGTGCAACGCTATTCTCTATGGAAAATTCACATGCAACACCTTCAAACAGTAATGAATAACTAGATGATAGTCTTTAAATATGATATTTTAGAGAGGAAGGTTTTACAGCCATTGTCTTTCACATTTGCATTGCTGACAAAAACTAACAACTTCCACTTCCAGTATCTCAACAAACAAAACACTGAAATGTGTAGTGTTTGAATAGACTGAAAGGCCAAGCAGTTCATGATTTTTAAAAGCCTGAAGTATCCCTTTAAACTATTTTAGCCTGGACCCACTCTCAACCCATGACCTATTTTTGCTACCAATCCAATATTGAAGAAATCAAGTCATATAGTCTTGATGATGGACACGTATAGCTGAGTTCAGACCACGCGCTACTGCATACTGTTGAAATGGTGCATAGCAGCAGTGACAGGTTAAGTAGCCATAGAGGATTATGTTAAACGGAGCGCATCCCCAGTGGATAGACGTCTCGCTTTGTATTCCCCAATCTGGAGACTAAGGGATGAAGACAATTCATCATGTCATATTGCCCATGTCTGTGTCAATGACTGACTATGTGTGTGTGTGTTTGTGTGTGGTTTAAAGACAGTGACTGAATCCACTGTTAGATAGACTTGAAATGGGGTGAACTTGCCTGTTCTTCTACACACATTTACTCTGGTCACATCATCATGCTGACCTCGTATTTGCTTGGATGGTCAGCACCACATCTTGGCTTTTATATTGCTCCTCATGTAATATACAGTCCAAAGTGCAAGTACTGGGACAGTAAGCCAAACAAACTGTAAATGTTATTACAGTGTACATTGCCCTAATATGTCAGGAATGTACTTTTATGTTCAGCAAAAAACAGAAAATATCAGAGTTAAAATATGACTGCAATCCAATATATCAACAAAGCCAGTGGCCTTTAAAAATACATCTTTCTAGACACTTGCCACATTGTGGGGAAAAATAAACAAAATTTCACAATGCAACAAGTTTTCAGTGGAGAAAAATAGACAAAATTTACTCGGGAATCTGTGCAATCTTTGTTGACTCACAAAGTGTGTGGACTGCTGGCTTAGTAAATATGTAGTGAGAATGCCAAAATTTACATGGAGAAGGGGCTATTGGGCATCCAGCCATAATAATCAAATTGGGCAGGAATAAAACAGTATTTCTTGACATGGACAGATTTGTGCGCAATTTTTTGCAAAATTAATTGATCCTTGTGGGAGTCTGGAAAAATAATAGGGCAGGGTATTCCAAATTCAGACAATGATATTTGTCCTTGCACCTGGCCATTGTTGAGAGTAGTGTGTATGATCTTTGTATGATCTCTCTATTTGCTTGTTTTATTTTCTGTCAATTTATGTAACTGATGTAACTTATGTCATAGTTCTGGTTGATAACATTTGTATGTCTATTTTGGCAGATAGTACCCTTATGATATCCCTAAAACAATGTTAACTTGGCCTGTGTGTTATCTATGCAAACACAATTCATGTTTATTAATCTATTGATTAGACATGCATTTCAGTCTAATGTAATTTAGTGTAGGAAACATTTTAAATTTCTCTGTGGCTGATTGTTTGTTACATATGGAATGATAAATTGCTTCCATTCTATTCTTTTAACCACAGCTTTGCTGAGAATACATGAGGTATCCTTATCCTTTATTTTTGGTTGGTTGTATTACTCAGACATGAAACCATGAATGGCAGGATCCTAGATATAGCTGTGTGGATATAGCTCCATGTCTCACCAAGGACTAGGTCCCAGGGATACATCTGTTGGGTCAATACATGACAAAAGTGGCAACACGATTTAATGTTGTTGTGTCCTTGCACAAGACAGAATTTGGTATTTAAAGAACTTGAAGAAGAACTGTAGAGAATGGATGCTCTTCTTTATTGTAGCCCCACTTTGTAATTTCAATTGATAAGGCTGTAGGGAATAGCAAGCATTAACGCAATACCTTTGGCACTATATAGCACCTTACCCAGACAATTGGGATTTGAGGCAGAGTTAAACAATTCCTGACTTTTCCTGTCACATTTAAGTGATTCTTTAGTCTCAGAAGTAGACTACAGTACAGACCATGTGAAGTAAGCTTTGCTTTTTGTATACTGAAATCCTTTTTAACACTACAGAATAGTCCAGGCAACCCTGAGTCCTATTCTCGATTATGGTGATTTACATGCATGCAGCTCCTTCTGTTCATGAACCACAAGCACTGCCTATCACTTCGCCAAGTGAGTTCCAGTTCTGCCTAATGTTCATTACAGGGAGCAGCTACCATACCCTTCGCTGCTTTCTGTATCAGTGCAGGTTTGGTATCATGGTTAGAAGACAGCAACATTGTCTATTATTTATTTCCATGGCCCTCACTCAGAAATACTATTCCTGCATTTTACAACTGCCAGGCATAATACTTGAGCACAAGGCAATCTGGTTCAAGAAGTACCTTATGTTAGTAATGTTTCAATTGCTTCCTCTGCTGCATGTAGTGACTGCATCCTGAATGCAGATTTATTGAGTGATATATAGTGTACTGTCTATTGAATGTGTTGAACTGCCCCCCGCAATGAATGCAAGGTCCAGCTGTCCCTTTACCATGTGTCCCTTTCCCAAGAATTCTACCAAGACAAATTCATAGTTATTGTACTTGGCAAATAAACGGATTCTGACTCTTATCCTCTATTGCTCTTGTCTTAATTGCTTGTTATGCATCTTGTTCAAATTTATATCAACAGCAGATAACTGCAGGTAATGTGATGTTTTTCACAAGTGGCGGTTCAAGTGGCAATTCCCGATGTGCTCCACAGACCCATATTATACCACGTCTCCTCCAATACACGTAGAGTAGCCAGCCGCTTCTTTTCACCTGACAGCAAGGAGTTTTTTCAAAAGAGCATAGCACACGCCGAGGTTCATGCTATCTGCATCACTTTCAGTTTATCTCAGTTGGTAAAGCATAGGTTTGCCACACCAGAGATCCCAGGTTCTAAAGGCCAATGTCCACCAGACGCGTTTTTGATCCAGCATTTAGATGTGTGTCCGTCAGAGCCGACACAGCCATGTTATCCAGTCTTGCTGTGTCCGATTACATAATTACACTAGAAAGTAAGCCATACAGTTTTAAGGTAAACACATTGAGTAATAATTAGGCGAGGGAAGCCACTTGTAAATGCAGAGAGTCAGAAAATGTATTCAAGATTAAAATTGCATTAAAAAGCCAGTCATAATTATTAAAAAGAGGAATTGAATTGGTCAAACTTATGATGGGATACATGGACAAAAGAATCTCCTTCCTGAGATACTGTAGAGCAGTACCTGGGTCACCAGTGGACTGGTTTTACATTGAGAATGGACGAATCAGTGGAAGTACTTACATAGCTGGAGAAGTTTGTGAATTGTTCAAGGGTGGCATGTTTGTGAATGAGTTTCATGTTGCTGTTGGGACTGACCACATGCCTGCTTCTGAGTCACAGTTTTGAATGTCCCACTATTTATCTCCGACAACGCCCTGCAGCTTGGGCTTTCCCAGTTTGGAAAATGTACGAGTGGATTCAAAGAGGTTTCACTGGGTTCCAACTGTGAGCAAGTGAAACCTGATGTCACTGATTACATGGGCCCTCGTGTTTTTTGATTTGGCCTCTTGAGGCCCCGGAGGGGAATTTCCATGTTTGACACAATGACAGGGTACTCTTAGTGTCAGAACAAAGATTTGGTGCCTAGCTCTTTTCTGCTGGCTCACCCTGTTTGAAACTACCGTAGAAAATCATGCTGGTGATTTGGAGTGCTGAATTATTGTATGCAAGCCCCATTGAGGAACATGCAGTTGCTTTATAATGAAAGGTTATTCACTGGACATTTGCAAAAGACAGACAAGTTGAGCAAACTGTGGGTGTCGGGTGTCTTTTCTGTGGGGATCCTTAAACAGTGGAACACCCATGTTAGGTTGAGCGGATTAGTGTACATGGTTAAAATGACACTAGACCAGGCCAAGTTGGTGACCTGGAGGAGTCGGAAGAATGAGGAGCAGGGTTACTGGAGGCAGAAAGACATAAGGGTGATGCCAAGTGGAATTTTCCATTTAGAAATTAACGCAAATATACATTGTTTTGTCACTGTTGGGAAGGTGCTTTGTCCGTTGGATGGGGCTAAAGGGATGTAAGATATTTTCATCCTTTCATCCTCCTACAATTGTTCAGCAGGAGGCTGTATAGATTTTATGTGGACATTACTGTGACAGTAAAAGGTATTAAAATTTCAATTATCTTTCTTGCATCACCCTTTTTCAAAGCGGTCTGACAGTCACCAGATCCCTAGGTCAGTGCAGTAACAGGGTAAGTGTGTATAAGGTACATTGCCTCACCCCATTTCATATTTAGTCAAGCCCTTCCAGCAGGGTACTTAGTGTGTGTCTTTCTACCACAGATACAAGCTCACACACACACACACACACACACACCCTTGTCCATGTTCTCCTCCTTCTCCTTCCTCCTCTCTCTCTCTCTCTCTCTCTCTCTCTCTCTCTCTCTCTCTCTCTCTCTCTCTCTCTCTCTCCTCTCTCGCGCACACACACACACACACAGAGTCTGTCACTTACACAGACTTGAGCAATATGACATGATGAATTGTCTTTATCCCTTAGTCTCCAGATTGGGGAATACAAAGAGAGACATCTATCCACTGGGGATGTGCTTCATATAATATAATCCTCCATGGCTACTTAACCTGTCATTGCTGCTCTCCACCATATGGGTGGAACACTGTAAGGCCTTCCACCCACGCACTCAGGTATGAGTGCCCATCACAGAGATTATTATGGCATGGTGCTTTGTATCGGCCTGAGACCCAAAATGAGAGATGGCAGTATATCTGGTGGGTCCCAAGGTAAACAATAACAAATATTACAATATTTCCATGAGCTTTGGTGAAGGGTTAGACACAGGAAGATACATTTACTTAGAAATACTGTAGGTATCCATAGGCCACTTCCAACAGGACTAACCCCGAGACAGGGACTGGAGCACTTATTACAGCACTAATATTTTATTATGAATTTCGACATAACAGGCGCCTTCCTCAGACGGACAGAAAATTTACTTAGTTTGGGTCCATGACTAAAAAGTGATGCTACATATGCATAACATTACAGATACTGTAACTCAGGAAACCAGAGATCACAGTAGGCATTTTACACATGGGTAAAAATATATGGATTGTGACGTCACCTGGCACAAAGACTAGCCAATAGCAGATGGCCAGTGGCAGTACCCTACTTTTCATCATTAGGTGTCAGGCTTCACCACAGATTTGGGTGAGGTTTAGTTACTTTAACCATGACCAAGGCCTTTCCCTAATCTTAACCAAGTTGTTTTAGTTGCCTCACCATAACCTTAACCCAAACTCAAAGTTTCTTTAACTTGCCTAAACCCAACTTAGCCAACCATTAGCTGAAAATGCTGTCTCTTGCTGTTGCCACAGAATCCAAGTTGTGTTATTGTGACAGAATCCAGTCACACTTGTTCAGTTTTTTCCCTAGGCTAAGGTAACTTGCAATTTAAGAAATAAAATGGCAGTTAATGACATTAATCAAGCAAACATGTATTGCTGTCCAAGACCTTTACTATTGGAAAAAGAAACATGTATCCTAACATAAAAATAATATTGTAAACAACAATTTGTTCTTAATTGGATAGAGATTAGGTAAATAGAAATATTGAAAGCCTCGCTGACAAAGTTTGCAATTAAGAAATAAAATGACAGTTGACTACAAAACTAACTTTAGCACACATCTATTGCTACCTTTTGCTGTCACTTTCCCTGCAACTTCACGTGATTCTCTGCAGAGTCTCTGTCGCTCTAATTTGACCCTCCACTCAGATAAAGATGCACTTTTTTTCACCGATGCTCATAATGGTTGCATTATTTTCACCACCAATTAGAAGTCACTGAACACAACTCTGACATTTCCTCAAATTGTGAAATTCCACAGGAGTGGCAGTAAAAATGTTGCACCAGTGCTGAATGAATGTAGCGGAAACACTGTTGTGATTACCATACTCTCTGTACCGCATCTCCCTCTCCATCCCATTCCCCTCATAATCCAACACTCTTTGCATCCATCTCTTCCCGTTCTCCTTTTCTATCCCTCTCTCATAAACACACACATACACACACACCTACACACACACACACACACACACACACACACACCACATAAGCCACTGTGCATAGTAGAAGACTCTATCATTTTACTATGTATACACTCAATACTCTCCGCACAGCAGGGGGGCCAACAGGGTTTATAGACATACATTCACCAGTGAACTGCATATCATCTCAATAACAAATTCAGTATTTACTGAAACCTACTGCTGCTCAAACTACTATTTGTTAACTCTCGCGACAATGTTCCTCCGGCACCCAGTGTTTCACTTTGAAGTTTTAGAGAAACTCTCAGTACAACCTTGTGTTAAAAGTATCAAGCACATGTTTCTTCTTCTTCGAGGTGTGTGTGTGTTTGTTATGTTTTTTTTCCCTGTTCTCTCACCTTGCTGGTTGTGATGACTAGCAGAAGCATCAGCTTATTGGGTATTCACGATGTGCGATGGACCACCTACCGAGAGAGCTGCCGACAGCATTACACACACACACACACACACACACAGTTTAGAACTCCCGTGATGTAACCTTTACTCCTCCTTGTCAATGAAACAAATTTTAAAGAAATGTTTATGTAGGACAATGAGAGTCACCCCCTCCCCCTGTTTTCACCACTCTTTCAACAGAAAACAAAATCCAGAACACGGGAGAAATCAAAATGCAGAACATTTAGGAGAAATCAAACTGATACTGCCATTTTTCTGCTTCAGAGGTTTGTTTGAGGGCTTCTTGGGGGGATTTGATGTAGGTGGACTTTCAAAATACATTCTTTGATGAAATATCATTTGAAGCACGATCAAAATTTGACAGAGTGTCACATTGCCTGAAAGGGAAAAAAACACAAAATTTGTCACAAGTTGATTTGCTTTGTAAGGTAAATTGTCTTTTAAGTAAATTATATTTTAACCAACTTAATTCATTAAAAACGTAATCAAAAACGTGTTAATTGAATTATAATCTATCCAGTTAGTGCAGCAAGGGTATACTGAGTATACCGGGCTATTTGCTCTGGACATTAAGACTTTCCCCATCTATCAACCTCATTACCATTACAACATATTGGAGGCCGGGGTCACGCTTTGTCTTCATTCCCTGTACTGTACACCCACCGCCCCTCAGCAACTACCACAGCCACAGCTATAAACAATCTGCCACTGCTCGTTGTGTGTTGTCACTCATTATTTTCCTTGACGAAATGACAAGCGTTTACTATCATTACAACCAAAAGACATCACTTGTATTCAGTGCAGGGGTAAGCTGTCAAGAAGATGCATTTTCTTTTGAGCCGTGGTAGCGCCGTATTATTTTTCAGCAGACAATAATTGTTAAAGGAGTGCAGCCCGTGATGTAAATGAGGCAAAAACAAAACAAAAAAAATTCCATCTTTGCTGTGGGTCTATTTTGAATAACTAATCCTTAATTGTGTACAGTACGTGTCTTGCATTTTCTTGCCATTTACCCGACCGTCTCAAGCTTGATGGGGCATGAAGACAGAGTAACAAGCACAATAATTTCCCTTCTTTTCCTCCCCCTGCTCCCCTCCTCCCTCCCCTCCCCTTCCTTTCTCCTCGCTGTCTCCGCTCCGTACATTTTCACTGTTAAATGGAATTATGATCAAAGAGTTTGTGGCGGCGTATTGTGTGTCCCGACGTTAGTCACACATCAGCGAGTTGAATTTTGATCTGCCTGGAGCGCCGCAGACTAAAAAGCAAGGCAGACGGAGGGAGTGGTGGGAGAGGGGGGTGGGGGGGTAAAGAAAGAGAAGATAGGAAACATGGCAAAGAGTGAAAACAATGCATTCTGGTGCCAGGATCATCTTTTTGTTTAGCCTCTCTCTCTTCCTCTCTTTCTCTTCGTCTCCCTTGAAGCCTTTCAGTTACAGCCTTGGCTGCCACCAGGGGAATTGGAGGATAGAGGATGTGTGTGTGAAGGACAGGAGGGAGGGAAACGGAGAGAGAGAAATGAAGAGAGAGAAAGAGAGAGAGAGAGAGTCGTGGTTTGAATAATGAGGTAAAGCAATAATGCTCGTCTTCTCTTTGTAATGACACAGCTGCCATGAACTGTGTCCCCAGAAATGCTAAAATGTGAATATTCCCCACTGTCACGTGTGAAATAGCGCTAGAAATTGTCATTTAAAAGAATAGTCAGCCTTAAGCAAATTCATATATATGTATATAGTGGTGGAAAAATGTATAGCCTGTTTGTACCTATATCCTTTAATGTGAGTCTTGAGTCCCGCATAATCTTCTTTACAATTTTCAATGCAATTCAATTCGCTTTATTGGCATGAAAGTTCTTCTTTACATCTCTTGCTCTACTCTGTTTAAATTAAGCTATAGGCCTACTCACATTTTGTGGCATAGTTTTTTTTATTTTATTTTTTTACATTTTATTAAATGACAGCTTACATTGCCTCCCATGTCTTTATAGTAACTCTAAGACCTGGACAAACCAAGACCTGGACATACCACACATTGTAGCCTACAAGTGCACAGATGGAAAACTCAACCAGCTTCTCTAAATTCCCGTCAAGTGCACTTTTTTGAAGATATGAGCTCTCTGTGGGGCACCGACGATATTCAAATCAACAAAATCTATGTGTGTTCCATGAAAAACACCCCACAGCACAGTTGGCTCTAGGCCCAAGTTACACTTTTAGTCCAAGTCACAAATGATCCTGTCACTGGCCCTTTTGGCCCTCTGGCCTAGTCTAATTATTAGTCCTGCCTCTGGTATTGAAGCAGAACAGAGTGCTGTTGCTCAGTGCTCAGCCTATGGAGTGAGTCAGGAGTTGATATAATGTATCCGCCAAACCCTCTGGTGTTAGTATAACCACTGTAGTGCGTTTGAAGTTTGCACAGGGTAATAAATAAAGTCCCACTTATTATTGAAACAGAGGTTGTTGGGTTGAAACTGCTTCCATAATGAATTCAGCCGACCTGTTTCGAAAGTTAGGAATTTAACTTTAAACTGTTTTAACTTTAACTTTAAACTGCTTTTCAATTAAACTGAACCCTTTTCTTTCTTTTTTTTTGTAATTTTTTATTTGGGAACATCAAGACTTTACATAATTTAACTTTAAATCCATGTACAGAAATGAGGATTATCACATCACAATTGTATCCTGTATGCTTCTTCCCCCTTTTTGTCCCATATAGAAACATAGAGATATTCATACATGTACATATTCATACCTTTTCCATACACTCATCTTGTCCCTTTAAGTAACAACTTGTACCAAAATATTGCTTACTGAAATAAACTGAACCCATATAAATCCACTTTTTTTTTTTAAATTTCCAGTTATCTTCATTCTTGTCAAGTCTTGTCAAAAAAATTGAGATTTAACTTTATATCTCTTACTTGCCATTTTTCATCCATTGCTTTTTTTTGTGATTTGGTTCTTTCTGTTGTCTTCACTCTTGACAAGTTCCCCTTGTCACTGACACAGCAGAGAAGTGCTCAGTGCTTCTCAGTCTTCAGTCTTTTGAGGGATTCAGGTGTTGATATGTCATATCAGTAAACCCACAGCTGTCAGAGAGCTAGTACTGACACAATAACAGCTTGCTATAACGTGTTCTTTGCAGTAACTGTAATGGATAACAGTAATCATTTTCCCTAGTCAGATTACTGTAATCCCTTTACATGCAATCCATTACTGCCAGTGCTTAATGAGAAACAGCCAATGAGACAGCTTCAAGCTAGCTTCAAGATAGGGACTTCTGGCATTTCTGCACACACACACACATGAATGCATGATCGCATGCACAAATACATGCAAACACACACACCCATCCACCTCTTCACCTCTGCGTGACTCCCCTGACATTTCCCTAGCCCAGAGGGGTTCGGCTATGAACCCCTGGTGAACTGATTAGCGTGCAAATGGGTGTATATGTGTGTTTGTGCGCGCATTAGCGCTGTGTGCATGTATGTGTGTGAACTTACAGCTCTCTATAACTCTATGGACACACCACAGGCAGACCTGTAGTGAGCTTGCTGACCGATCAAAAGATGTTTGTGGATGGGAAAGCTGAGGGGTGTGTGTGTGTGTGTGTTATTGTGTGTTCCTGTGAGTACATGGGTACACATTTATTTTGTTATTGCTAGTACATCCTGAAAAGACCATGACCCTCCCTGGGCCCACTCCTCCATCTCTCTCCTCCAGAGGGTCTGGGGGTCTTGGCCTGGGGAAGATAATTGGGAGCCAGAAGACAGGCAGGCGAAGACAGAAAGGCCAAGGCAGTAGTAGTTTACCACAGCTCAGGAGGGCCAAATCACACATTCACACCAAAACAGACAAAGGCAAAGCCATGGATGCCATAGATTCTCTTTCAATACAGATAATTGAAAATGTAAATAGAAGCATGATTGCACTTTATCGATCCTCTGGTGGAAATTCAGGTACAAACGTACAGTTAGAGCCTGTTGCTTGTGACATTGGATTCATTCCTCATTCATTCTTTTCTTTCATTTCTAGGTTGGGTAAGACAGCCTTCTCTAGCCAAAGTGTTTTTTTTTTCTTTTCAATATTTGAAATATGAAGAAAATCCATACCCTGCATTGGCTGAGGTGAGAGTGAATTGAACCCAGCTTCCGACAGGACACTTTCTAACCAGTATTGACCGGGCCAACCCGCATACAAATATGATATTTCCATCATTGCCATGGCAATATCAAAATTCTATGGCATCAACCTTGGGTGTATGGAAGGAGATTACCATGATACAGTATGTTGTGTCCTTGCTATTCATGCTAATCCTTTGAACAGCAAAGCCCGGACCACAAGCAGGCAGACATCCCTGGTCTGATTGAAGCGGTACTGAGCGGGCCAACCTTCAGTGACACATCTAAAGCACACAGGGGATCTAGGCGTCTGTCCTGGAAGAAGAGAGTTCAGGGGTCTTGGCTTGGGGAAGATAATTGGGCAGCAGACAGAGAGGCCACAGGCAAGCCAGGCCAAATTCATCCAAGTAGCAGACAGACAGACATAAACTAGGCGGTTAGTGAGTCCAGTGAGGCCAAAGAAGCAGTGACCGGACCAACCAGTATGCTGACATGTTTTCACATCCAAAACACACCAGGGGATATGTGCGGTTTCCTGCGGGATAGAGATGTGAAACGGTTCTGAGGGGGGCTGGCCTTTCTCCGAGTCTGCCCTGGGGGAGCGATTTCATTAGTGTCCTGGAGAAACCCTGCATCTTTGAACAGTCAGCTTTTTAAAAATAAAGAAATAATTTTTGCATGTTTTGTATCTTACAATGAATGCAGCCTGGCTCAAGGGTCATGAAACATTTTCTCCATGTAGGAAATGATGTTGTTTGTCAATTAAAAAAATATCACAAAATTGAAGAAAAGGATTTTTGCATACTGTTATATTGCTTGCCTGAGCAGCCTCGGGTAGATAACTGGAAAGCAGATTGATAGTTAAACTCTGGCCAGAAGCAGATAGACAGACAGAGAGCACGGTCATGGATATGAGTCTACTCATTTGTAGATGATTGAATGAGGTCTAAAAAAAAATGGAGATGTTTAACACAACCACCAATGAAATGTTCAGGCAAGTGATGCTTTTGCCATGGAAACGAGTCATCTCACTGTGCTCATTTCCTTGACAAGATTTCAATGGCAGAAATCTCGACATGTATGAAATTACAATTCAAGAATGTTCAGTTGAATGCAAGGGCCATTAAGTGATCTATGGCCTTTATTGACCTTTATTGGCAACCAGTAGAAATTGCGACAATATCAATAGAGCTTATCTCCTACACAAGCGTATGTATGAAACCAATGAAATAGAATATAAAGAATAAATGAATAAATCCCTTAGAAAAAAAAAATCCTTTTTCAGAGATTGCACTCAACGCTTAAACAAGCTCATCTGAAAATTTCAATGAAAGTAATGAATACGTTGTTTCACAGTGATCAGTGACAATAACCTAGTCAGATGATTAGAGAGCATGTTGTTACCTCTCTTGTTCGTTGATAATCTCTCCCTCCCTAAAGTGTTATTCCGGTTATTTTCAACCTTGGTCTTACTTTCCTAGTTTTTGCCATAATGACAATTGATTGTGTTCAAAATTTCATCACTTATTTCACTGTAGGGCTTGGCGTAGCTTCAGTTACCCGGGAGCGCTGCTGTCCAACACACACACATGGGGCAAACAAATGATTAAAGCAAATGAAACACATCTTTTCAATAACACTTAACACATCTTAAATAGCTGCAATCGAACAATTATCAGGACATTTCTGTTATAATAGCCCATTTGATACTTTTTTAGCGTTGCTCACACACTTATGAATTATGTATTTTCTTTACTGGCTGACGATTTGATGATGACAACATTTACTCGTTGGAACGCCATATCCAAAATCATTTGCATGAATATAAAATCAACCATAAATGAACTACAGCAGATATTTCTCGCTTTTCTTAGGTACGGTTGATTGTATTAGTGTTGACACACTTCCTAAATTTGTGATGCCAGGCGTGAGATAATGGAGTCTGCAAAAAATGAATTATTATTAGGTTGACGTGGACGTTTTTTTCCCAGTCTGCAAATCGAATTTACAGAACATCCAATATGCACTGAACCCAACCCCAGAGTACTTAAATGGTCTAACTAAACCTAAATTTTCTAGTGAAAATAAAACATAGGCTATCTAAAACCGCAATATACGCAGATTTCAGGAAACGGATAAACGGAAATTGGATGTAGGCAGGTCCCATTGCAGTGTGAGTGTTGAAAGCATGTTTTTTTTAATAGCTTTTTGGAGAGTGTGTTTGCCTCATGGATGTGTGTTGGATAGCAGTGCTCCCAGCAAACTGAAGCTTTGTCAAGTTCTATAGTGAAGTAAGTGATGAAATTTTGAACACAATCAATGGTCATGATGGCAAAAACTGGGAAAATAAGGCCCGGGTTGAAAATAACCGGAATTGTCCTTTAAGTATAGAGATTGTTGTAAACTCATTGTCCCACCACAGTTGGAGTGTAAACTACAATCTTATGTAGGCTATGAACACTGCGGTTTGCAATGCCTCTGCTGTCAGATTACCCCAGATTGAGTCAATTTAACACATAAAGCACAGTGCGCTATATTTGGCAGAACGCATCCCAATAACTGTTGTTTGATGTCTTTTTAAATGAGCGAAAACGTTTCATTTTTGTCAGCAGGAGTTGACGTTCAAAGTGAAAGAAAATGAAACCTGGGCAATGAATACCCAGCTGTCATTCAGTTTCATGTCCTGATATGAATAATGGCTTTCAAAAGAACAGTGTTCTGCTGATTCTAGGGGTGGAGGAATTGTTTAATTGGGCCCACAAGTCAATTTGGGTTGGTAGTAATGTAGGTTTCAAACAAACACTGAATTAATGGGCGATTTGCCTCTGAGTAGCCTATGTTTGCAAAACTCATGATCTCATAGCAAAAGTGCAAGAAATTCAGGGGCAGCGCTCCACCACTGCTGCCTAGATGTAGGGGAAATATTGACTAATACTGCTTTCTCATTTGCTTTTTTTGGCCTCAGAATGAGGCTCATTAGCCTTTGTAGCTGAAATGTCTTGCTCATAGCACCGTCTTTCATCAGTGAGTAGTTGAAAATGTGAGTATGTGGAAGGGAGGAGATTGGGAGTGTCTTTAACCCTAACAGGCTGGGAGTTTTTGTTCCAAACCAGAGACTACAGGACATTAAGCCCTTGATGAAATAATCATTGAGTCATTGGTATTGATAAACAACCCAATCACACATCTGCAGTTGTGGTCATTTTGTGTTAAAGGGGCAGTAAAAATGTAACTTATTGCCCCTTTAAACATGGTCATTTGGTATGATTTTAAATACAAAGGATTAATGAAAGTCATTAAGAGCCTATCTATTTAAGTTCTGTAGCCAAAAGCCAATGTGCAAAGCATCCACAGTACAGTGAGACCAAAGCAGCAGTGACTGACCGAGCCAACCTGCCAGTTGACATGCCCTCAACGTGCCTTCACATCCAGAACACACTGGGGATCTATGGGGGCAGCTGGGGCAGACAGGGTGAGAGCCTCAGTTCTTGGTTCCTGAGAGAGATACAGTAATTGGCCAACAGACAGACACAGACAGAGACAGACAGCAAAAACCCGGCCAACATAGGATGGGCCAAGGGAACATACTGCATCTATCCTGCATTAGACTTCAAAAACACACTGAGGATTCAATTATGTACTGGAAGAAAGATATCAGTATTTAAAAAAAGAGTGTTTTAAGTGAAAAGTAAGCAATGGTCAAAAGCCACAAAAAAGGTAATTCAATGAAAGAAGTAATTTAATGCATCACCACTCATCCACACCTCTTCTCGTTCTCTACCAAGGTGTTCCCTCCAGCACAAGGCTTTGACAACTGCTGTAATCCTGTAACATCAGATGTACTGCAACTTGTATAGCATATGTATAGCAAACATCAAACTCATGAAATGAATTGAAACAAGTATAACAAGAAAGCACCACAAGATAAAAGGATAAGAGTAGAGGGTAAAAATAATAGCAAACGACTTAACATGAAAGCAAGTCAATACATCAAAAAAATGAATCGCGATATTAGCTCCATTTTATTCTGCTGTAGTAATCACAAATGAGACGCTTGACCATCACAATTTCACAAGCTCTCCATCCAAATTTTATTATTTGCACTTTGTAATGACATTTTTAAATTGTTGTTTACATTCTAGCAAGCTAATGCCATCGCTAGAAAGATTTGTGGCTTAAAAATAAACATAATCCTGCACAGTCAGACTTTGTTGTCATTGAACTTGTATATATCCAACCCGGTCTCATGGCAGTTCGTGAAATAGTCACGTAATTGAATCTATCGATTCGTGTTCATGGACACGATTTTTCCATTTTTTTCGTGACACTCAGCACGACTTTCAAACTAATGTATTTCAATTGGAAGTATCTTTCGTGCCTGCAGCACGTTTTTTTTTCTGTCAGTCGGGACTCGGGAGCACAGAAGCCGTAAGATAACCTTCGATTTTAATGATACCTTTAACATTTCTCAACACAAATACATGAAAGTGTCCTTGATAACTCAACAATACGATAGGTTAATGTTAATGTTAAGGTTAATGTTATGGCCATCCGTTTTAATTATTTCACCTTCGATTCTGAGAAATCAAGTTTTTTTTGTCAGTTTTGGACGATAGCGGAAGCGGCTACATTAGCCTACCCATGATCCTCAGCAACCGTTACTATGAAAAAAAGATATAAAATAAATATCTACTGAATATATCAAATATCTAGTACAGCCGAACTAGTAATTACACTGCATCTAAATGATTTATGTTAAGAAAAAGTTGTTGGTTTATTTCAGATATTTTAGCCAAAACAGGAGTCGAACACACACACACGTTGGATGACGTGACTCACGGAAGGGCTGTTGTGGGTGGACTTGGCGTGTTCGACTCCTGTTTTGGCTAAAATATCTGAAATAAACCAACATCTTTACTTTTTCTTAACATAGATCATCTAGATGCAGTGTAATTACTAGTTTGGCTGTACTAAATATTTGATATATTCAGTAGATATATCTTTTTACGAACCTACTTACAACCCTACTTTGCAAACCGGAAGAACTACAACTGTGGTGGCGATTTGTATCAAGCTGCATGGCGCGGCTCTAGGGAATTGTAGTTTTTAAAAAATATTAGCGTTTTTCCTACAATTGGAAGTTGTAAATACTGAATTGAGAGTACACTGAGGAGTTTAAGGGGATGGTAAACACATTTGTGTAATCAGATTTTAAATATCTAATTGTTAAATGGGTGAAAATTAATTTTACCCATATTTGACAGCGCCCCCAGTTGTTGACTATACTCACATGATAGCTGAGGTCAAGAGCTCTCTATAACAGTTGGTCCCATGTCTGTAACCCCTTTTGTTGCTGAATTATAAGCCTTCAAACATACACCGAGGTCAAGGTTCAAAGGTCAGTATTTCAAAGCAGGAGCCATGTAGAATCTTCATACTGACATATGTTACTCTCCAGGTCGAGACCTTTCCAACGACGTATTTGGTTTAGCTCTACGACAAAGTTTTAATTTTCTCATTTCAGGGACACAAGCCATCCCAGGCCTAGTTTTACAGAGCACTTTGAAGGCCCAATATATAAAATGAAGCTTTTTGTTTCTTTGTCGTAGAGCTAAACCAAATACATCGTTGGAAAGGTCTCAACCTGGAGAGTAACATATGTCAGTATGAAGATTCTACATGGCTCCTGCTTTGAAATACTGACCTTTGAACCTTGACCTCGGTGTATGTTTGAATGCTAATAATTCAGCAACAAAAGGGGTTACAGACATATCATGTCAAATATGGGTAAAATATGGTTAAAATACATTTTCACCCATTTAACAATTAGATATTTAAAATCTGATTACACAAATGTGTTTACCATCCCCTTAAACTCCTCAGTGTACTCTCAACTAGAATTCCCTAGAGCCGCGCCATGCAGCTTGATACAAATCAGCCCACAGTTGTAGTTCTTCCGGTTTGCAAAGTAGGGTTGTAAATCTAGGGTTGTAAAAAGATATATCTACTGAATATATCAAATATCTAGTACTGCCAAACTAGTAATTATACTGCATCTAGATGATCTATGTTAAGAAAAAGTAAAGATGTTGGTTTATTTCAGATATTTTAGCAAAAACAGGAGTCGAACACACACACACACACACACACACACACACACACACACACACACACACACACACGTTGGATGACGTGGCTCACGGAAGGGCTGTTGTGGGTGGACTTGGCACATTCAACTCCTGTTTTGGCTAAAATATCTGAAATAAACCGACAAGTTTACTTTTTCTTAACATAGATCATCTAGATGCAGTGTAATTACTAGTTCGGCTGTACTAGATATTTGATACATTCAATATATCTTTTATATCTTTTTTTCATAGTAACGGTCGCTGAGGATCATGGGTAGGCTAATGTAGCCGCTTCCGCTATCGTCCAAAACTGACAAAAAAAACTTGGGTAACACTTTCTATGACGCCCATGTCTATAATGCATTATAAACATACTTATAATGCATTATAATCTGCTTATAGCACTGTATAATTATAGTTATAAGCACTCATAAATATTCATAATGCTTTATAACAATAATCATAACACATTATAAAGCATTTTATAATGACTTAAAAGGTCAAGTATCATAATACTTCATAATTGCTGGTCACTCACTGACATTTTTTTTCCACAAGGATCGTAGTGCATTATAAGTATGTTTATAATGCATTATAGACATGGTCGTCATAGAGATGCACGTCCAGACGAACTGTGAAGCCAGTAGTTCGCCTGAGCTATGATGAGCCCGGAAATCCTTCGAACCGGCTGTTCACTATCCAACACCATGGGATGGTCATTCAGTTCAGTCTGAACTGAAAACCTGGAGATGACCCTGAAACAGCCTCACACCCCCAGTCTTCAACCTTTTGCTGTAACTGTAAAGTTAGAAAGTACTCTCGAAAGAGAGAGAGAGAGGAGTCAGATGAGGACATCTAGACAAAGACCTAGTCTTTCAGACCTGTGTGAATGCTGTTAAGGTAAAGTATGACTTTATTATATTAAGTGTGGTACTCTAGCTAAATGTTATGGTTTAAACCTAAAGAAATGCTAATTGCGGCTAGCGTTATTAGCATAGCAATCGCTTTGGCCATTTGTTTATGTGAACGAGCTATCAGATAGCCTGTAAGCTAATAATAGATTATGATACATCCTTGTGTTATGTACTTGATTTTTAGTTGGATTTTATGCATATAGGAACTGGACTGTTGTACCGCATAGGGAGAAAAAGGAGCAGGAAATCCTCCGTGGGCCAGTAGTACAACAGAACTGTTCAAGCCCTGTTTCCACATGCTTCGGGAGTTACAACGTTTGCCTGTGTTTGGATCCGCCTGCAGTCGGCCATTTTCCTGCATCGCCCTCATCAGGTCTACCCATCACAAACTCTGTCATCAAGTCATGAGTACTGTCTATGCACTTGCACAGCTTTTTGTTTTTGCCTTGCTCGGAGCAAGTGAAGTGGACGCAATATCATCTTCATCTTAAAGGCCTCTACGCACCCCAGCAACGACTCAGGCCTGCAACGATTATTTAATTTGGACATTTTTATTTATTTTAGTAGATCTACTATTATTCCAAAGACTGTGTTGTTGAGTGTGTGTGTATCCACAATTGCTGTATTTCATTTTGAGAATAAGCTAAAGAAAGTAAGATTGGTCAGTTAATTTTAAGGTACACACTTTGCCTCTGTGGAATGTAAAAGATTGATATTGGAATATCTGGGTATTTTCTTTGATAATTGGAAGTTTTTTATTTTCTGTTTTTATATTTCACATCTTGCTAGTTGCATAACTAAAGGCATTTGGTTTACATTTAAAGTATCTGGTGTTGAGTTGTGGTAATTTTATACAGTCACATATTTCAAAGGGGGACATTGAGTTCAGGTTAATTGAAATTGAAAATTGAAATTCTTAGTAGATATTGTTTAAATTCTTTAAACACTACTAAGTGGAGACACCGCCATTTATTAATTCAGAGAGATTTACTTGTTTAATTTATTGTCATATTGGAGTACTAAATTTCTGTTATGACCCGTTAAACAAATAAATTAATTTTACGTTTTGTGTGTTGTTCTTGCATAGATTTAATGATATTTTTTTCACTTTACTTAAAGCAAACAATGACCACTTATAGTGACTTATAACCAGCTTGTAATGTATTATATCTGCCTATACCTCAGGAATTTCATTACTTTACTTAAAGCACCCAATGCCAGTTAGAGTAACTTATAATCACATTATAATGCATTATAACAGTGATTATAATGCATTATAAAATGATTATAATGTATTGCAACTATGAGAATTATAATACACTATGATCCTTGCTAAAAAAAATGTCAGTGAGTGACCAGCAATTATGAAGTATTATGATACTTGACCTTATAAGTCATTATAAAATGCTTTATAATGTGTTATGATTATTGTTATAAAGCATTATGAATATTTACGAGTCCTTATAACTATAATTATAAAGTGCTTATAAGCAGATTATAACGCCTTATAAGTATGTTTATAATGCATTATAGACATGGGCGTCATAGAAAGTGTTACCAACTTGATTTCTCAGAATCGAAGATGAAATAATTAAAACGGATGGCCATAACATTAACCTATCGTGTCGTTGAGTTATCAAGGACACTTTTGTGTTTTTGTGCTGAGAAATGTTAAAGATATCATAGGTTATGTCACGGCTTTAGCTGGCGTCTTAATCACCATAGTAACGGTCGCTGAGGATCATGGGTAGGCTAATGTAGCCTTCCGCTATCGTCCAAAACTGACAAAAAAAACTTGATTTCTCAGAATCGAAGGTGAAATAATTAACGGATGGCCATAACATTAACCTTAACATTAACATTAACCTATCGTACTGTTGAGTTATCAAGGACAAGTTATCAAGGTGTTTTTGTGTTGAGAAATGTTAAAGATATCATTAAAATCGAAGGTTATGTTACGGCTTCTGTGCTCCCGAGTCCCGACTGACAGAAAAAAAAACGTGCTGCAGGCACGAAAGATACTTCCAATTGAAATACATTAGTTTGAAAGTCGTGCTGAGTGTCACGAAAAAAATGGAAAAATCGTCCATGAACACGAATCGATAGATTAAATTACGTGACTATTTCACGAACTGCCGTGAGACCGGGTTGATATATCACATCATATCGTGGTTGTACTTGTTGTAATCGTGAAGTCCATATCGCGTATTGAATCATATCGTGAGATAAGCATATTGTCCCATCCCTAGTATGATGTCCTCAATTACAGACACTGAGCTGGTTAATGGCAGATGATTTTTAATTGTTTCGTCTTCCACTAATCACAAAAAGGGAGGGAGATGTACAAACTTGAAGTTTCTCAGATGTGATGCATTTTAGGTTTTTACCTCACACTCCGTAGTAATAACCCTTAACACTGTTACATGTGGTGTAATGTTTCTTCTTAATATCCTTTTGAAGAGCACGCCCAAATATAGAACAGCTGCTAAGGGGATTTGGGCCAGGTTTGAGATAGTGAGTGTGTGTGTGTGTGCATGTGAGTGCGTACGTGTGTGTGTGTGTTTGTGGGTGGGTCGGTGTATGCGCGTCGCCGGCCCCGGGGAGCCTAGCTCAGACCAAATTACCTGTCAGGGGTTGACATCACCTACCCCCCAGCCAACCACACACAGAGGACAACTGGCCCCTGCTCCAAGGCTCCTGTGATCTGTCAACCCAGCTAGCCTCTCCTCCTTTCTCTCACTATCTCTCTGAATATCTGTTCCTCATACTTTCTTTCTTTCCCTCTTTCTTTCCTTCCTTCCTTCCTTCCTTCCTTCCTTTTGGTGTAACAGTACAGGTCAGGACAGAGTCTCCTCTGACAAAAAAGGTACCCAGTGTCTCCCTCTGGTGCTAGTTACAATTGCATCCTGCTGACACTACACCACACACACAAATACACACACACACACACACACACACACACACACACACCACCGAGATGCCAGACACATACACAAGCAGAAACCCTGGTCTCTCACTCTCTCTCTCTCTCTCTCTCTCTCTCTCTCTCTCTCTCTCTCTCTCTCTCTCTCTAACAAACACAAACCTGAAGGCAGTTGTGTCACGGGTCTTTGTATCCTTGGGTCCTAAGGCCCCTAGCTGTCTATCCTAATGCCACTATCGGCACTTGTGAATGAATGCCCCCCAACACACACATACTCATGCAGACACTGAGACACATCACAAATTGCCCCAAACAAGCACACAGACACACACACACTTGAAAATGAACGTCCCCCATAAACATAATACCCGAGCAAAAAGATACACATTTTTCCCCATCACATATCCCCCTCTCTCTCACACGCACACAAACACACACACCCTATGACCCCCCACGGTCACCAGAGAGTGAGAAAATGGAGCCTGAACCAACATGTCTGATTGGGCTGCACTTGTCAAAACAGCAGTGGGGGCCATGAAATGAAGCTGAATGTTCTCAAGACTGTCCACCCAAGGTCACAGATGTTTCAACTGGAGTTCCTACAGGGAAAAGACTTGACTGACTGCTGACTCCACATACAGTATAGCCTGTGCACAAAGTGTTAGTACTAACACTATGGGCCAATGCTATACAGATACAGCCATTGTAATCACATTGTTTCTTGTTCGCAATAAATGTGACAGTGTTCCTATATGCTGCAGTACACTCAGTGGTTCTCAACCATGTGCCATGGAGGCCCAAGAGTCTGCAGGTTTTCATTCCAACGAAACACTACAGCAGCTGATTTCGCTCATTAGTTTCTTAGTGAAATCAGATGGTGTAGCATTGGTTGGAATGAAAACCGCCATAATCACATGGTTAAGAACCACTGCACTAAGTACTCTCACCCTGTGGGGACTAGTCAAATCAAGTCAAGTATATTGATATAGCCTTTATCACAAGCATGTCTCAAAGGGCTTTACATACTGTGACGGCCCCTGTCTGCTTGTGTGTGTGTTGTGTCAGTTACTGTGTCTACCCATGTTGTTTTTGAGGTGCCAGAGGAGCTGATTGCAGTAGCTGATTACAGGAGCTGATTGTGTCCAACCAGATCTGGAGCACCTGGGACCAGTGCTCTACAGGATATAAAAGTCCCAGCTTCCAGCCGGGCTCTCTCTCTTCCCTGCCAGCGCCTGCACCCTTTTGTTTTGCTTAGCCTTTGTTTTATTTTTACTCCACAACACCCTACACTACACTATCCACGCACCTTATATCCGAAGTTACCTTGCAGTTTATTTTCTTTATTACAATAAATAACTTGCATTTATTGGCATTTGGTGTCTTTTCCCGTTTTTGTCATGGCCTAATGGGCTGGGTTATGACAAAATGGGGGCTCGTCCGTTTTTGTTCCCGTTTATGCCGCGCAATCTAGTGGATTTGGTAACTAGTCGCGCGTTTTTGCTTTGTCTGGTTTTTAAGTCGGGATTTGGTTGTTTGTTTGGTGCGTTGTAGCTCAGTTAAATGGTAAAAATGTAACCTATTGAACTTAACCTATGTTGTGATTATGTTGGTCTGGCTGTATTTTAGGTTTTGTGATTTGATGCGCGATGCCGGTTGGTGCGCGCGTGCGTAAAGTTGCTTCGGAACGCTGTTGGCGCACCCCGGTTCCTTTGTTTACTTTGGCGGTAAACATTTGTTTGCTCGTTCATGAGCGTAGGTCATGTCTGAGGGAAAGGGCTGGCCACAGCTGGCCTGACTGCGCTTTAATGCTCCAGTGCGTTCTTACGGGAAAAGCGCAGGAAGCTTATTCGTGTTTGAGCCTAGAAGATAGCTCTAGCTACGCCAAAATAAAGTCTGCCGTGCTTAAGGCTTATGAGCTTGTGCCAGAGGCGTATCGCCAGCGTTTCAGGTCTTGGGAGAGGAAAAATGGCCAAACGTATGTCGAATTTTCTAGGGATCTAACTAACCATTTTAAACGCTGGTTAACTGCGCTGATGTTACCACTTTTGATGACTTGTGTGATTTGGTTATTTTAGAGCAGTTTAAAGATATGCTTCCAGGCTGAATTGCTACATACATTAACAAGAAAAAGGTCACCACTGCTGCTGATGCTGCTGTGTCAGCAGATGAATATGTGCTGCTCCATAAGGGCAGTTTTAGAGAGCGTGCTGCTGCGTGAGATGATTTTGGATGGAGAGGAAGGAATGCTGGCGCTGCTTCATTTGACCAGATGCGGCCAGGGAAAGCTGGTGCGTTCAAGTTTGACCCAAAATCACGAGGCAACTTTGACAAGAGTAAAAGCCGCAACTACTGTCATGAGACAGGCCATTGGAAGGCTGATTGTCCTGTGTTACAGACTAGAAATAAGGGAGTAAAACATAACGTTAAGCCTGCTGTGGCTGCTGCGCCTGTTGGTACTGGCTGTGTCTCTGAGGTGCTTTCTGCTACTTTTTGTGAGCCTGATGTTTTGGCTGCTTATGTTCCTTTCATTAGAGATGGTTTTGTGTCACTGGTAGGAAGCGATGCTAAAGTCCCGATAAAAATCCTGAGGGATACAGGGGCCTATGACTCTTACATCGTGGAGTCTGTGTTGCCTTTGTCAGTAGAAACTGACACCGGTGACCATATCCTCAGTCGTGGGTTAGGTTTAACCATTTTGCCTATTCCCTTACACAAAATGATCCTTAGCTGTGAGCTTGTGCAGGGTGAGGTAGCTGTAGGGGTGCGGCCGGCGTTGCCCATTGAAGGGGTTCACCTTATTTTGGGCAATGGCTTGGCTGGTAGCCATGTTTGGGCTGACACTCCTCCATCACCTGTGGTTACACTCTGTCCATCACCTGTGGTTACACTCTGACCGTTTGACGTTGGTTCTGACGAGAGCTCCAGTGGGTTACCGGAGGTCTTTTCAGCCTGTGTGGTCACACGCACAATGGGTAAGGCTGAGCCGGAGGCGGTACCTGACGGGAGGGGTGGTGATGTTGATTTGGAGATTCCCTCTCTGTCTGATTTTCCGCTGTCGGTGTCACATGGTGAGCTGTTGCAGGAGCAGCAGAGTGACTCCTCCCTAAAAGAAATGGGTTAGGGTGGCCGCACTGTGATAAACAGTGTGGCCAGTGGCTACTTTTTGCAGAATGGGTTGTTGTTTAGGAAATGGGTCGCTCTGGGTAATGACTTTGTGGGAGATGCTGTTTTCCAGTTGGTGGTGCCGGCTAAATTTCGTCCCCTGGTCCTAAAAGTGGGCCATGATGAAGGTGGACACTTTGGCGGAAAACTTATCTTAACATCTTAAGACATTTTTTTTGGGCGTGCGTAAAAAGAGACGTTGCAGCATACTTAAAACATGTCATGTGTGCCAGTTAACGGGAAAACCGAACCAGTGCATCAAGCCTGCTCCATTGCAGCTTATCCCTGCTGTAAGCGAGCCGTTCGAGCATCTCATTGTGGACTGTGTGGGCCCTTTGCCGTGCTCTAAGTCTGGCTGTAAGTATCTTCTTACGGTTATGTGTCAAAGCACCAGGTATCCTGCCGCGTACCCGCTGAGGTCGATAACTACAGTGGTAAAGCAGTGGTAAAGGCGTTGACTCAGTTTATTTCAGTGTTTGGCATCCCGAAAGTTATCCAGAGTGACCAGGGGTCAAATTATTCATCGCACATGTTTGGACAAGTTTTAAAGCTTTTGCGTATAAAGCATAATCAGTCATCGGCTTATCATGCGCAAAGCCAGGGCGCTTTGGAAAGGTTCCACCAGACTCTGAAGTCTCTCCTGCGTGCATATTGCACCGAGCTAGATAGAGACTGGGAGGAGGGTCTTCCGTGGCTGATGCTGGCTGCGAGGGAGGCTGCGCAGGAGAGTACAGGTTTTAGTCCGAACGGGTTGGTCTTTGGACATACGGTGCAGGGGCCCTTGGCAGTGCTAAAGGATAACTGGGTGGATGCAGAGCCGCCTAAAAACTTGATCGATTTTGTAAACGGGTTTAGACATCGATTGTTTGTAGCAGGTGGTATGGCAAGGGAGAAGTTGGAAGTGTCGCAAAACAGAATGAAAAAGATACATGATCGTCGCACAGAACGCCAGGAGTTTAGTCCGGGAGACCAGGTTCTCGCTCTTATGCCTATTGTGGGCTCGCCGTTTCAGGCCAAGTACACCGGTCCTTACACTGTCACTGAGAAGCTTTCGGATCTGAATTATTTAATTGCAACACCAGGTCGGAAAAAATCAACACAACTTTGTCACGTTAACCTTCTAAAACCGTATTATAAGCGTGATCCTGATTTAGGTCAGGCTAAGGATGTTGTGCGCCCTGCTCTTGTTGTCAGTTCAGTGTCTGTGACGCATGATGGAGATGGAGTGCCGGAGCCTGATGACAGTTTGCTATATGGTCGTTCTGAGAAAATTCTGAGTCGCTCTGTAACTTGGACCAGCTGTTGTCTCACTTGTCTGAGTCCAAACGTAGTGAGCTGTCTGAATTGGTATGGAGATATCCCTGTTTGTTTGGCGACACCCCTTCTCGCACTGATTGGATACAGCATGACATTGATGTCGGAGACGTGCAGCCGATTAAACAGCGGTTTTATCGCACGTCACCAGAGAAGCTTAAACACCTCTGAAATCGGTTACATGCTCCAAAATAACATTGCTGTGCCGTGTTCATCTAGTTGGGCCTCCACTTGCATTTTGGTGCCGAAGCTGGACAAAACGCGTAGGTTCTGTACAGACTTGAGAAAAGTAAATTCTGTCACAAAACCAGACTCCTTTCCGCTGCCGCGAATGGATGACTGTATTGATCAGGTGGGGTCCGCCAAATTTGTAAGTAAATTTGATCTGCTCAAGGGATATTGGCAGGTACCTTTGTCTAAGCGCGCCCAGGAAATATCTGCATTACGCCGTCTGGTCTCTATTCTTATACGGTGATGCCATTCGGTTTAAGAAACGCTCCAGCAACGTTCCAGCGCCTGATGAATCGAGTCGTGTCAGGTTTGGAGGGCTGTTCCGTTTATCTGGACAACTTGGTAATTTACAGTTACACATGGCAGTCTCACCTTCAGCGCATCCGTGCACTGTTTGAATGGCTGGCTGAGGCGCGGCTCACCATAAACCTAGCCAATTGTAGTTTGCTATGGCAACGGTGACATATCTGGGCCGTGTGGTGGGACAAGGCCGTGTGGCTCCGGTCCGGGCCAAGGTCATGGCAGTTGATAAGTATCCGCAGCCTACAACAAAAAAAGAACTTCAGCGTTTTTTGGGTTTAGTAGAGTACTACAGGAGCTTCTGTAAAAACTTTTCTACTGTTGTGTTTCCTCTGACTGAACTGCTGAAGGCCAAGGCAAAATTTGTTTGGTCATCTGAATGTCAGCAAGCCTTTGATAATGTAAAGTGTCTATTGTGCTCTTCTCCTGTTTTAGCCGCTCCGCGTTTCGACCGGGCATTTATGCTCCAGGTAGATGCCAGCCAGGTGGGAGCAGGTGCCGTCTTGCTGCAGGGGGATGACCAGGGGGTGGTGAGGCCAGTCAGCTTCTTTTCAAAAAAGTTTAACTGTTACCAGTTTAATTACTTGGTGATAGAGAAGGAAGCATTGGCACTCATTTGGGCTGTGCAACATTTTGAGGTGTATGTAGGAGCAGGAGGAGCGCCTCTCGTGGTTTATACAGATCACAAACCTATGACGTTTTTACGGTCTCTTAGATGCCCAAATCAGAGATTAATGAGATGGTCTTTGTTTTTGCAGGCCTATGACCTTGACATTAGACACATTAGAGGAACAGACAGTGTCATAGCAGATGCATTGTCATGTGCCCCTTTGCACTGAGTTCTTGCCTGTGTGATTTCTGAGCCTACTGTAATGCCATTTCATACTGCCTTTTGACTTGCTGTTGCTGTGCTTGTTTTCTTAATTTGCTTCTCAGGTACCGGGGTTGCTGAGGATGGGTGGGGGAAGCAGTTAGGTTTGCTAATATGCAGATGTTGACTAGAAGAGCTAGCGATAGAAGTACAGTCTTTGATAATGCTACGTTAACCTCTTCGCTAACGTTAGCTTTCAGCTGCATTTTGACAATTTGCTAAACACTCGTGCAACACATCTGCACTGTTCTCAAGCAAGTATGACACACTTTACGACCTTAATGACCAGACTTGCATTATCACCATAGCAACTAACCCTTAAAAATCCACAGTCGCCATTTTATGCTGTAGCCTACTAGCCAAATTACCATAGCAAACTGTGGAAGGACCATTCTATCCATTCAAGTTCTGTGACTATATCATATATCAAATACACACGCCTATGGGCAGTTTATAGTCTCCAGTTCCAGTACCTGCATGTCTTTGGACTGTGGGAGGAAACCGGAGCACCCAGTGGAAACCCACGCAAACATGGGGAGAACATGCAAACTCCACACAGAAAGGATCAGGGTCGAGATTTGAACCCAAGACCTTCTTGAGGCAACAGTGCTAACCAACCAGGGTAGTCTCTGGTCCTTATCCAAAATATAGTTATATAAAGTCACAAGGAATGTTGTTTTGGTTGCATAATTCAATGTATTTTTGGTTGAAATATGATAGGGTGGGACATAAAGTGGGGAGGGACTGCATTCTATTGTAGAGGACAACTTTCCTGCTCCAAACCCTCCATTACCTACGTTTTTCATGTTCCATGTTTTGTATGATGGGGAGTAGGTTACGCCTACTGGTACTCTGTGAACTAAGCACTAAAATATGCTGTTTTCAAGGAATTTTGAAATAAAATTATGAGAAAAAAATGTTTTTTAATAGGATGTTATGAAATGGAGAATTAGCTCATAAGGTGAAAAAGTCATTTTTAATTTAATTGTGAAATGCTGAAATACATCACTGACATCCAGTTTAATAGTTTTCTACTGAGAACTGCTTCACAATTTTGTTGAGAATGTATTTATTCTAGCAGGAGAATGGAAGAAGATAGCAGCTGAGTTGACCACAGTAGTCTATATATTACAATTGACTGTCCTATACTATATCATGTAATGGCTTGTAATGTAAGAGGAATAGATTGAGTGATAGATTGTGGGGAGAGGGATTCTGGGTAGATAAACTTTCCTCCTCTATCGCTTTCCTCCTGAAATCTATTATCTAAATAAGAGGGATGTATTTGATAATTTGTGCTAACAAGAAGAATGCCATCCCTTTTTATACACACTCACATTGCCGTTTGCATGCACAGTTCATAGACTAATATAACCTAAATACATCAAGTTTGGTATCAACACATTTTTAGAGAACTGATTGTATTTAGCCTACAGGGAAAAGCATAACAAGGCACTCGCTAATGATATTTCTGTCTACAGCTTGTTTTGCAAAATGCAATAAAGCTGAACTTGACTACCACACATTAAATATGTGCAGTGAGTAGAAAAGTTCAAGAGTACCCTGAAAAAGTCTGCCACATATGAAACATGCTAATGAAACAGTCTAAAAAAGAGGGAGCTACTTTTTCGAGGCAGTAGACCAAATGATAACAAACACCTAAGCTGTTTGAGCTTAATAGGGGATTTTTTGCAACACCACAGATATTGCCTGATAAGTCAATTCCTGCATGCACACGGAAATGCATCATCTGATTTATCCAAGGACCGTGAAAGACTGAAATTGCTTTTTTCCTCCATGACAACACTCCCCTTCCATGCTCAAGGGCTTCTTTTAAGACCTAGGAGCTTCAGCCAGTTTTTCGATGTGTCAGGATTTCTATTCATTTGGAGTTGAGGCATGTAAAACCACCACAGGCTAGCCCTCATGTAAATGCTCTAGCCACAAGTCGACGTAAGCCCATTTCCACCCGGGGACGGCTGGACTTAAAGTTATTTAGTGACGCTGTCAGGCGATTTATTCCTACTTGGTCCAATTTACATGGAGCTTTCTCCGACTCGAGCCGCGCAGCTTCCTTGTCGAGATTGAATGTGTCTGTAGGGAAGATCCGTCCTCCTAAGCGGACTGGAGTTCCAACATTGAGTCCGAGATTGACTAGCTGTCACCAGATATTGATTTCCTCTCGCCTGCTTAGTTCATAGCAATAAGCCAAGGGTAAATCCCAGGGTACAAACAACCACAGTCCCAGCATGGACAAGGGGTTTCAGCCCGCAAATCATTTCTGCAATCGAGTGTTCTGGCCTTATATTCATCCTGTGATGTGAAATCCATGTTACACTAACGAACTTTAACACATTGTCCCGGCACGTATGCTTTTGGCACCATCATTCAACACTGTATCCACATGCATGCTGTCAAACTTTGCAGGAAGCTTTAGTAGCACGTGTGAAGAAAATGTTGAAGTGTTGAAGTCTGAGCTCACCAAAAAGCAAATCAGTATTTTGAGAAAGATTTTGTTACATTTAATCAGTGATTTGTTCAGTTTTACCAAACGGAATAGAGGGCAGATAGACTATTGTTTTCAGGGAATTCTTGGATTTACTTGCTTGTGTCTTGTGGCATCTGTCTTAACCACTATAACATCTCTGACCACTGAAAATGTGACATTTTAATGATTCCAGAAAAGTTGAATTTGTGGACATATTGAGGATTTCTTGTAACAGGATTGGATATAACAAGGAAACAATATGTTCATGTATTGTTTTCCTCTAGGATGAACACAAGATGTCTCTGTACTATTGGGGCAGAGATGAGCTTAGTGGCATAATGTTTGGGAGAACGCCAGTCCCAGGTGAGAATTTTTCAATAAAAGGTTTACTAATAAAATGTCATCGAGATAAACAGAGCTTACAAGTTCCTGGAATTATGATGTTGTGGTATTAGTCAGCTGATTAGTGATCATTATTGTTACGATCCGAATGGTTAATCGGCACTCTAAAAGAATAATGAGATGAGGCTTGTTAGCAAGCCAAACACCTGCGAGGGCAGACGTTCCTTGTGTGTGTGTGTGTGTGTGTGTGTGCGTGTGTGTGTGTGTGGTTGGACCGGGTCCAAGTGGAGTACCAATACCTGCACTTGTTCCCAGTCTAATAAGAGAATCTGGCACAGGCACGGCTCCACTCATCACCCAGTGCATACCTAGAATAACATATGAATCTGGCAGAGTCACTCTATCTCTTTCTGTCCTCCCTGATGTTCTCTCCTCCACCCATGCACACTCTCACTGTTTCTTTTACTTTGATTTCTGTCTGTTTCTCCCACTCTCTGTCTCCCTCTCTTGTTCTTTCTTTCCCACTTTCTACATCCTACCTTAGCCCTGAAACATAAACTACTCCACACAGAATAGTCTAAAACAAACTGGGGAGAAAATGATGATACTAGATGAAACAGAAGAAATAACTGGTGTGAGCGTAGATAACTAGTTGCATTGTGTGTGTGTGTGTGTGTGTGTGTGTGTGTGTGTGTGTGTGTGTGTTGGAGAGACAGGGCAGAGTTATGACCACCACAACCAGATCAACATAGATCTCCAGCATTCTCCAGATCTTGTGGGCCCCGGTCGGAGAGCCCCTATCTATGCAGAGCAGTGGTGACCTATATGCATCGCCGCAAGGAGAGACACACAAGCCCCTCTTCACTTGCTATTACATCTGGACAACCGGGCATTAGCCAGATCCGGCGCTACACAAGTCCATCCCGGTTAACGTTCTTTTATCCATTCGCGATCCCTCACACAGGCGGGACCGAAAAAACAGAAATGGAGTTAACAGGGAGGGAGTGGGGCAACACTGCAAAAAATGGCAAATTTAGCAAGTAAGTTTACCTTCTTGTCAGATTGATCAAGCCTGTATTACAAAACCATCTGAACAATTGACTTATACTCCAAAAAGTAGCAAACATTTTAAGCAATGTTAATGAAGCTTGTTTCAAGGTATTAAGTAAAATATTCCAGCAGCATTGGCAAATTATTTGTCCAGTATTAGAAGTTATATTTACTTGAAAAATGTGAAATTATTAAAGTTTATGTACATCTAAAGCCATTTCTTAAAACATGTAATAATGTCACAAAACATGACTCCTGCAAAATTATCTGCTGGTGCAGTTAGATAATTTCATTTAAAAAATCTTGAAATCTGCTCAATAAATTCAATTGCAGTATAAAAATCACTTCCTGAGCTTGCCATTTTTTGCAGTGTTGGTCATTGGATTGGAGCATTGTTGGCACATGGTTTCCTAAGGAAAGCCCCTTTTCTGCATTGTTTCCCAGCGAATGTCAAAGCAGATTAGGGGCATGGCAGAGGGACAGTGGAGGGTGAAGGGGTGCGTTTGACGTGCATCGTGGGGCGAGGCAGGCGGACCCCCTGCCGGGTGGCCTCGGCTGTCGTAACCTTTAATTACGGCTGCGCTGACAGGGTCGCAGATGGTCCGGCTGAAGAGGGATTAAAGAAACAGAGTGGGTAGTACATTTCCTCTGTGGATATATCTCTATCTCCCTCTGTCTCTCTATTTCTCCATCTATTTTGCTCTCATTCTCTAGCTGTCCTTCTCCTTCACTGTAGCGGCTCCAGAAGGGCTTGAGCATGAGACGTTCATAATCACATAGGTCTGGTTTTAAATTGATTGTAAGGTCTTTCAATGAAAGAGACCTTGCTTGTCATATCTGCCCATGTCATTTACAAGCATAGGGATGATAAGATCCAACATTTTCCCGTATGGCAGCGGTAGCCTGAAGATTAGAGAGGTGGGCTTTTGACCGGAAAGGCGCTGGTTCAAATCCCTGTGGGGCAGGAGAATGTGTAATGTTCTCACCTCGCTCAACTACTACCAGCCAAGTGGCCTTAGGCAAGGTACTAAACTCCCCAACTGCTCCAGTGGAACCGCTCAGAGGCCAACAGGACAAAACTGTGGTCATACTGGGGAGCTCTCAGGTGTGAATGTGCATAAGCCTCTCTCTCCTCTACTCCTCCAGGCCACTGTAAGTAAGAAAGTATTCTCCATCTACTTGCCAGATTAAATAAGGGTTAAAAAAAAATAAAGAATATGCTCGATAATGGATGCTCTAAATGTTTATTTTTTTTACTCCTTGACCTCTTGACGTATTATTTTATTTCTTTCCTTTTCGTGTCAAACAAAACCTTCCATTCATGCTCCTGAAAGCTCCTCTTCATTCATTCATACATTCATTCATACAAACATTGCATTCTCCCTTTTAGCTTTCTGGGACGTTCTAAGAAGAAGCTCTCAGTAATTGATGTCATTACTGCACATCACCTGTCATTGCCTGTGTAAATGCATAAGGACAGTGATTTGCTCAAATGGCAGTGAGGAACAGTCGGGCTAAGGGAAGGTGGAACTAGACAATGGAGTTCACTTGGATAAAGGCATGCATTTGTTCCTTTTTAGTCACTTTCATATGTGAATTACACAGGGAGAGAATGAGGGAAAGAGGAGAAAAGAGAGAGAGAGAGACAAACAAGAGAGAAATAGAAAGGGAACGCTATTGAGAGAGAGGAGTGCAATCATTTCTTCACATAAGTGATTGCATAGATGAGGGATAATTTATTATGAATGCGTTCCCAGCTTCCTGTGACTTAGATGCATTAGCTGCGCCTTGCGACTGTTCCTCAATAGATCGCTGGAATCGCAATTTAGTCCCCCAGTATTATGCAAATGGAACTGTTGGCCGGCTCCTAATTCATAGATTGCACTCGGTGGCCCCTCGCCAAACCATTGTCCCATAATTAATGACTCATTCCCAGCTCTTTCCTCCAGTGAGGTTATTGCTTTTTGCAGCTTAGACCCCTGAGAAGGGAAAAACAGCAGAGACAAACACAAAGTGGATTTACGAGATCAATAAAACACACAAACAGGAATTTACCAAACTTTTAAACATATAAATGATTCATACTAATAATGTTGATAATCATAAATGTAACATGCAATTTACGGATTGTAATAGCTTCCCATTAGCACGGGGATACTGTCACCTATCATCCGCATGCAATGAACAACCCGGTGTAATAAACACAGCATTAATCCAACACAATTGAATTAACTGTTTGATAGATTATGAGATGATCCTTCCAAGCGAATAGAATTATACCATCTGTGGTTTATGCGGTTTTAAGGCTCGAGGGACAGCTAAGATTGCTATTTACATGTAGTCATTACAGTAGCTATGTCTGGTTGGCTGTGTACTCAGACATCTAGGAATACAACTTAAGTAATGATTTGATTTTAAATAGAGCAAAGCAATAGTCATTTGGAAGACGCTTTTGTAGGTGTTCTTATTCAACTTCAACACATGCACTGTAGATCTATGCATGTATGCACATGTGCATACACACTACACTACAATTTCCCTATATGAAAAAGGTTTGGTGGGAATTTTGGGAAAGACATAGTTTCTGTGTCTGCTAGGGATGAGACGATATATCGAAATTCAATATATCGCAATGCAAAAATGTGACGATACGTATCGTGGGACAGAGCTGCATTTTATTCTGCAGTAGTAATCACAAATGAGACGCTTGACCATCACAATTTCACAAGCTCTCCATCCAAATTATATTATCTGTACTTTGTAATGACATTTTTAAATTGTTGTTTACATTTTAGCAAGCCAATGCCATCGCTAGAAAGATTTGTGGCTCGGAAATAAACATAATTCTGCACAGTCAGACTTTGTTGTCACTAATCTTTTATTTATTACATCGTATCATGGTTGTATTGAATCATGAACCCCATATCGTGTATCGAGTCGTATCGTGAGATAAACATATCGTCCCATGCCTAGTATCTGCCACTGCAAGTTGTGTTAACCACATGCAAACTGATACACTCTCTCTCTCTCACACACACACACACACACACACACACACACAAACACAAACGTAGCTTTCAGATTGCCTTTTCCTCTCAAAATATGCCTGCTATGCTGAAAGTATGTGCAGCAGGGCTGGGCCAGCAGCCAGCTCTGTCTCATATGTTTGCAGAATCTCAAGGCATTGAACAGCCTACAGTAGAAAACTGGCTGGGCAGAAATCAAATCTGCCCCTCTAAATAAATATCATCCTGCCGTCTGAGGCACATCCCTTCAAGATAACCTGTCTGCTGAACACAGCTGCTTGACACACACATATATGCACACACACACACGCATACACACACACACACACAAACAAAAGCAGTTGCCCATGCATGCATGCATCCATGCGCGCACATACACGCACACACATTCGCACAGCGTGAAAAATCAGCCTCGGACATGACAGGAATGCAGACAGACAGCCATGTGTAAAAATGCCTATCCATCCATCCATTCACCCATCCATTTATCCATCCATCCATTTGTTCATCCGTCCATCTGTCTGCCAATTCGTTTATCGGTCCATCGATCCCCCCCATCCATCTGTCTGCTCTTCCATCCATCAAGCTTGGTTTTGAATTAGGGTCTGAGGCAGTTCTCAACCTGGTGGCCAGGATGATTTTTTAGGGCTGTTGTGAAATGATTTAAGAAATGTGAATTGTATTTCTAATGTACAAATATGTTCTCAAGTCTTTATTTTTGAAATGACGAGTGCTTGCATCTTTAGACTTCCTCTGATAATTAAACAAGCAGCCAAAGAGGATAATAAAAATCAATGTTTCTTGTCTTTCCGTTCAGCAATCAATGCATTCATGCCAGTGTCAGGTGGTTTGCAAATAGGAATCCTTTTATTTTTAAGAGTTGTTATTCAATGGATGTCCATTAAGTAGATGTGACCAGTGAAGGATTAATGCCAAATGGACAGCAAAAGGTCAGACTTTATTTTTCAAAGTGCATTCAATGAGAATAAAATTGGATGAGTAACTTTCTACCTTTTCTTGAGTCTAAAATAGAGTACTGCAGAGATGACTAAACTTACACAACACAATACAAATATCAAGCCACAGTGCAAAGAGCTGGAACTAAAAGCTACCTGAAAATGAAGTATAAAGGTGGTGCACAGGTGGAGCAATATTAAATAGATGACAGGTCTTCATTTGAAAAGTTTACATCAAGCGGAATAATACGATTTGATTATTGGGGTCACGATTTTATTTAAAAATCGATTCTCGATTTGTCATGGATATCTACATTATGCAATTCAATACATAAGTTCTAGATTACCATTTTGAATTGTGTGCCTACTTGACTACAGTAGACAGTTGAATACATTCCAGAGAAAAACATACATGTGATTGAAAAATGTAAACCAGTTTACTTAAACTTTTTACCTTTTTAATAAGAGTATATCAACATATACTACACAGTGGAACACCTTTTCCCAGATTTTTACGAGCTTTTGTGTGTGAACATATTAAATGTTTACACGCACACAGACACACACACACTCTGTCCAGCATTGTAGAGCCAGTGGAGAGAGCGAGTTTGTTCAAAGGTGAGCTACAGCTCCACCAAAGGAGCGGAGTCTAAAATAAAAGCGAAAAATGACTGCGTGTTCTACTGCTGTAAAATAACATACATTCAAGTAAAATAAGCAAAATTTTGGCCAAAATAAAATCGCAATGCATCCGAGTCATTTTTTATTTTATTTTTTTTTACCCAGCCCTATAACAGAGATGTCAAATGTGAACATCTATCTATCTCTGTGTGTGTTTTCTCTGCTAATGGTGGAGGCATTGTGTGTGTGTGTGTGTGTGAGAGAGAGAGAGAGAGCGAGAGAGAGAGAGAGAGAGAGAGAGAGAGAGAGAGAGAAAAAGAAAGAATAGATTAGACAGGTTCAAGATTAATTTATTAATCTAGGTAACCAAAGAGCAGTGAGTGAGACACAGTTACAACAGAGCGAAAGACAAACACAAAGACAGAGAAAAACAGATAGAGTACACACAGAGACAGGAAGACGGACAGCCCCAGAGGCAGCTAACTGAAAACATTAAGCTAAAACTCCTTGAGAGGTGACAGTCTGGAGGTGGGACTGACATTGGCTCTCATCCAACCACATCACCTGGGGCAGAAAGCCTCTTCCAATCAAATCACCTGAACAGAAGTCAAGAGGGATGGGGGTACATCAAAGGATCTTGCAAACACACACACACACACACACACACACACAGACACACACACACTAAATCACAGACACATACTGTACATATTACACACAAATTCAAACTATTTCAGTGACTTCTGAGGCTTCTGATCGATGTCGGCAGGCTTGAGAGGTAGAACTGATGTTGGCCTGCAGCCAATGAAATCACTTGACCACTCAAGACAAGTTAAAGAGAGGCTGGATAATACACACCCACACTCAAACATACTCACACTGTTTTAGTCACTTGTGTTGACAGGCAGTAGGCTGCAGCTGACTTTAGCTCTGATCCAATGAAATCACCTGGGGGCAGCCCACTCAAGACAAACTAAAGTGGGGGAGAGTGTCAGTGCAATAACAGTGTTTTCCCTAATACTGAGTCAAGCTGGGCCGTCCGACACCCTAAAAAAAGATATATTTGTTTATTATTTGTTTCAGTTGAAAGCTTTAGCATTTGAACATTGTTTTGGTGACTTGTGATTAACGACAGAACACAGTTTGGAGGTGAGACAAGGTTTACTGTACAGTGTATCGTGCAGTTACATCAGGCTTTTTGGAGGCTTTGGTCATCGTCCTTGGTGAGTGACAGTTACATGTGATGGGATTAAGGTGATCTAATTACAAAAAAAACTGTTCTGTTTAACTGTGCTGCTCTGAAGAAAAGCAGAAGATTGGATTACAAAAAACAAGTTTGATAGAAAATAGGCATATAAATAGTGAGATTATAGAGTTTAACATACTTAAACACACTTTGAAATAATGGTTTAATCTGTTGTCTGTCTGTAGTTAGTTAGTTAGTTAGTTAGTTTATTTTTATTTCTGTGTCATACCAAACATCTGGCCCATCCCACATGGGATTACAGGACCATTTTACAAAACATACATCTTCCGGTGATACATATAAGAGCAAAAAATAAAATAAAATAAAATAAGTTACCACATTACAAAGTACTACTACATTCTTTCAAATAACATATTTGAAATGATAGGTTTCAAATGAACAATACACTGAAAAGAACTGCTACAAACTTACAGTTTATCTTGATAAAGAGCTTGTTTTCTCATCTCCCAGGCTTTCTCCGGGTAACTAGCTAATCTAAATGTTTCATAAGCGAACAGCCAACTCAATCTTTGTGCATCATCCATATTTACAAAATCAATATCTGTTTT